>NW_010424674.1:0-7528 GCF_000710305.1 Buceros rhinoceros silvestris
CCCCCCCAAGAAAATAATGACAATTGCCTCTAATTGAGTGAATTAAAAAAGAGTCCATTTAAGCTGAATGGTGTGCCTTCCTGTCTAAGGAGCCTGGGCAGTGTTTGTTACTTTTGCCGTGGATATGTGAACTCAGAGCAGATAAGTATAAAACCTTAAACTCGGTATGTTTGTTTGAAGTGACAGGCCTGGTTGACACAGGTAACGTTGTCTTCGTATTTACTTAGACTGTGTAAGGCATTTGGCTGGTACTGCGTAGTACTTTGAAAGCTAAAACAATACAAAAATCCACATAGCACACATTAAATGGCTTAAAATGTGGCTAAATCATAGGTCTCAATTTAATTTTAAATGGTGCTTAATTGAGTTATATTTCCACCAGGATCTTCCAGTCACCAGTTCTTGGCTTTGCTTTACTTAGCCTTACTAATAGGTTGCAAAGAAACAAAATCCACTTCTAACCCAGGCAACAAGTGACATGAGTACAAAAGGGAGATCTGACGTGTGAATTATGAAAGGAACAGCTCGCTGATACAGACCGATCAGAATTACTTGGTAAGCCAAGGGCGAGTAAACTATTTGCATTTCGAGCCAAACATGTAAAGATACCCATCTAATAAATAATGTACAGGCCACAGGTGAAGGACTCTGTTCTGGAGGAGAAGTGCTGCTGAAAGAGTATGAGGATCATTGTACGTTACCGCCTGAACGCTGCTTCCTAACTTGATTCTGTGTGGCTAGCATAGTGCTCACAGGTACAGAAAGAAATCTTTAGTAGAAAAGGGGAATTAATATTAACTTTATATTTGAAATTGGTGAAATGCTTTTTTTACAGGAACGCTCTCAGGGTTGCTATCAGCAATTAAAAAGGATGCTAAAAACTTGGGAACAGCAATGACTGTAAAAAGGTTGCAAGTCCCATTCAGATGATAAACAAGGCACTTTTTGATACTGACATGAGAGTAAAGAGGGTTATGTGCCCTGCTAGGAACACTGAAACCCGTATTCTGTGCTCTCCTGAAGGATGTGCTGTCGCTTAAACAGGAACTACCTCAGAGACCGCCTTTAGCTCCCACTTCTGTGAAGGTCACACTGTGTTTTGAATTATCTGTTCTTGTTTTGTAAGTAGGAGGCAGCATGCTCTCATCTGTAGGCCAGGGAGGTTTTGGGAGTTCTTGGGTTCTTCTCCTAGTTCTGCTATGCAGTGTGTAGTGCCAGAGAAGTGATCTCTCATTATTTTCTTCCCTTATCCTGAAAATTGAAATGAATGCATGTTTCTGTCTGCTTGTGGAGATCAGTCTAAGCATCTTCCAAAAGTGTCACAGGCTGGTAAGGTGAACAGGATCATGAGAACCAGGAATCTCTTGAGTCTTCTTGCAACATTAGTAATGAAGCGGGACTATTACACTCGGGTTTGAACAACGTCTAATTTTAAGCTGGGTGTTAGAGAAAGGAAGGTGGAGGGCTACCTGGAATTGCTATCTAGCAGTCCTGTCCACAGACCGGTAATGCCTTTAAAGCTGCCTGTTTGTTGGGGCAGCAAACAGGAGCTATCATTCTTTCTGCTGATAAAGTTCCCAGTGGAACATGGCAGGCAGGGTCACTCTCTTGGATTCAGGAGGATACAACGGATGATGGGGCAGAATGTTATTGAGAGCTTAGTAACCAAGCCAGGACCAGTGCTTGGGGGGGGCTCCTGGGAAGACACCACACATGCAAACAATCATTTGAGGCAACTGCTGCCCAGAGACTTCAGCCTGTTCTTAAATTCCTGTGTTGGTTCCTTGATGCCAACCAAATACTGGTGGTCAAAGTCCTTTCACTTAATCTTAAAGGAAGGGAGGAAGGCAATGACCCTGGCAAACCTATTTGTTCTTGAACCTGCATGTTTTTTTAACTGTCAGCACCAGACTCTTGAAGAACCCAATGGCACCCCCCAGCCCTACATGTGACAGTGCTCCTGGTCATACACCTCTGTGCAGTTTGCATCTCTTTGCCACCTGTAAGTAATTCTTCAAGTCTTCCAGTATGATTTTTTTTTTTCTGGAATTGGCACCAACTGCGAGTTTTAGCCAGCAGACATGAAGGCCTTTCTTCAGATCTCGAGTCTTACTAGAAAAATAAACCTCTTTGTGTACTGCTACGGCCGTGTCTATAGGGCTCCTGCATGCTTTTCTGAGGCAGTGTTCCCACTTGTCAGATTCATCGGTACATTAGAAAGTTTCCATTGGAAAATGGGACCAAGTACAGCAATGTGGCATATGGTGTAGGACTGATAATTTTACTTTTTTGAATAAATATGAATGGTGTTGCAGACCAAGCCAAAAGGGAGAAAGAAAATTAAGTACTGTTTAAAGGCTTAGTATGTTCCTCTCCATTAGGCACTGTTAAAAGGCTGTAGGCTAAAGCTTTGAGCTAATCAGGGGATCCCAGGGGTATTAAGAATTTCTCCAGCCCACTAGAATGGATGCTTAGGCCAGAATCATGTGTGGGTGGATCTAGGGGGTTTTT
Source organism: Buceros rhinoceros silvestris (assembly GCF_000710305.1). NCBI lineage: Eukaryota > Metazoa > Chordata > Aves > Bucerotiformes > Bucerotidae > Buceros > Buceros rhinoceros. The sequence continues at coordinate 2,512 of NW_010424674.1, forward strand.
TTAACCATTGTCTGTGTTTACAAGTGCTTTCTTGGAAGCTATCACACTAGGGAAGAGATGGTTTCTTTCACTGCTTCTCTGAGAAAGATTTCCATCATTTTTCTAGTACTCAGCTACTTCCAAAGAAAATACTGCAATGGGTTGGGAATGAGCTAGAGTACAAAGCCCAGTGGCTCAGGCTTCTATGTGAGACTCTGGAGCTTACATGGAAGCTGAAAGAAAACACAAAGGTGCACAGCGATGCACAGTTTATATGGTAGATACTGAAATGGAGGAGATACCAGAGTGGTAGAATGAAAGGATATATGACCATGTGGAGCTTCTGTCAAACCACTGGACCAGTGTTCAGTTTTTGACTAAACAGCATAAAGCTTATAGAAATTTAAGTCAAATGAAAAAACTGGTGACTGCTGCTGTTCTGAGGCGTTGCTTTCTAAATGATACTTTACATATTTTTATTTGAAATACTTTACCAGATGGATATGTCCAAATAGTTTTATTTCCAAAAGAAGATGAAGTACCCGCCAGTTCTGTTCACAGAGCACTCAATAAGAGGTGCTTATTGAAAGGGGGGATATGTTTGAGGTGCATGACTTTAAGCTCTGCCATCACCAAGCATAAATCAAATCACAGGTTTCTCTTCATCGTAACCTGAAATACTGTCTGAAGTGCACGTTTTCGTTTTTGATCTCATTTAATACATACAGGAGCACACGCACACTATCTGGGAAGATATTTTTTGTTTCCACCTGTGTGCTTTCTGGTGAGGCAAAAACCAAGAGCTGTCCTGGAAGATCTGTTCCCATACCTGCAGTGAAATTAAGCGTTCAACCACTAAATGAGCGGACAAATCCATGGAAGCCTGCTGTGCTTGACTGATGGCATACTTGGGATGATCGCCTTAGAGAGAAATTGATGACAGGCTATACCTTCCATGGTGGAATGACTGCACAGCTTGTTGGATTGGTTACACGTTGTCAGTATGAGTGGTACCCAGGATTGCAGTTCATAGAAAGATGGGACTGCAGCAGCTGTTTTCTAGCTCTAGAGAAAAGGACAAAGCACTAGGTATCTTATTGCTTCTTTTTTTCCAGGTATAAAGACAAGATCTACCCTGCATTTTTGTAGGGCTTTTAATTTATTCAGAAATAGTGCTTATTTTTGCTAGTATAACAAAAATCGGGAAAAAATTTCAAGAAAAATAATCTGCCTCCCACTATCAGGAAGTTCACAAACTAAATCTGTCAGGGCCATACGCCTCTTCTGTTTCTGGAGTTCCCAGGGCCAGTTAGCAAGTGGTCCTGGGAAATAACATGGTTTTGAGTAGTCCTGACAGCTCCAATTTACCTTTGCTTCCAAATGAACTGAAAAGAGGAGGAAAAAATACTGTCCCCAGCTGCTGCAGGCTGTTCAGCGTGAACAGTATGTGACTTCTGAGGTGAATGCCAGAGATTATGACTACTGGGAATTGCACTTTACAGGTATTACTTGGTCTGCTGCTTCTAAAACTTGAAGATGATCTTTAAGTGAGCTAGTATCATGAAAGCACAGATGACGATTTAAAGGAGGGAAAAATGCAAATAAATCTAAATGAGGTTTGGCAAAAAGCTCAGCAGCAGAGGGCAGAATGTCTGGTTGACTTTCTCATACTCATGTGCCTCTAAATAGTAAATCTGAAGCGTGGCTCAGTATTCCTCAAAATAGTCATCTCTGTTCCTTTAGCTTGGACATTCTCTCATCTTACTACCAGCTCTGGTGTAAAAACCATTAAGCTGTCACCTGCAACACACTGGTTCTCTGGAATGCCATTTCACTATCTGTCTCCCTCCTCTTTATCAGAGGAAGGCAGTTCTTCACAAAAAGTAATCCTTCACTTTAAACAAATGCAACCATAATATACTGGACCTAGAACAGGTAAGCACACTTTCTAATAACTTATGGTTGTTTTGATGATGCGGATGCAGGTGACACAATTATTCTGGACTTAAGGACTCTAAGCAATTGGAAGAGGCACACGGGGAGTATCTGAAGCAGTGGTAACAATATGGAATACATATAGCACTAATCTTCCTGAGTGGACCTGAAATAGTCAGTGATAGTGGATGACTGCCCAGTGAACGTGTTTTGTTTGTACAAGTACGGGTGTACAAGTGGAGACCAGATGGGGCTGTTCTTTTGTTTTCCAGTTACTGTCTCGTAAGTGGTAAGTAAGAGCGTAAGGCTTCGTAAAGGAGATTGGTACCAAGAACAGCTCCTGCAGTCTTTTAAAAGACACTTGGTGTGGTGCATGTGGGAAATGACTATCCTGTCCACTTTGGTCACTTGTCCTGTTCCGCTAACCTTGAAGGAGAGAGTTTAGTTTGGAGGAGAGGAAAGGTTGTTAGGAAAAGAAAATAGGTATTTCTGTTTTTACTGATTACATGATAATGTATTCATTCTCTCTTGAACATGAAGAGTACAGAACATACAGGAAAGATGTGACTATATAGTCCTTCCAGTGCTGAAAAGGACTCAGCTTTTCTTCCCCAGTCCTTGGTCTCTTCATTTCCTCCTCTAAGGTTTAGCAGATGTAGTCTGAGTAGCTTCCTCTCTCCATTGAGCTTTCTTCTCCAAGTTTATGCTTGTAAGAGATTCGTGCCTTTTTACAGCCTGCAACACAGCAAGTATGACAAAGCAGGTATCACCTAAAGGACCACAGAGATTAAGCTTGAATCAGTAGTTTACAGAGTACCTGGCCTATCCTTTCCACAGCACAGTTCTGTCAGCTTTAATGCCAGGAAAAGAGGGTTAAAATAAAATATCCACAAGCTGTTTTAAACTCATTACTTCTCTGGGAATAAATTAAACCCTTTTGTTAAGGCACTAGAAGATACATTGTGAACTTCTGGTCAGTATTTAATACTAACCTCTGGTCTTCAAAGGTCAGAGGTACTGGAAATAAATCAGAAGTTAAACGTAACAGATTCCAGCTGCTGTGAAAACAAGGATACCAAAGCAGCTGTCCTCCTCTCTTTCTGGTGTTTGCATTCATACTATTCCAAAGTAAGAGGAAAATGTTCTGGAAATTGTCAATGTTTGATCTCTTCTGCTAAAGCCAGGGGAAAACTTTGCACTGTTCTGTTTGAGGGCAACATCCTTTTCATTTTGATAGATGAGTGCTGACAGAAATGTCACTTGACACTTCAATCGTTCACAGTGCTGGGGTTTGAGACTCTCTTACTAGTTTTAAGGTTTCTCTAGAACAGTTAGTAGTCTATAGAAGCAAGATCTGAACGTTGTCATCAGAAGAACTGCTTCAGAGAAAGGCAGCATACAAATAATGTTCTGCCTATGTAGAAACCCCTAAGCTAAGGGGTTTCTGCTTCCAGACATCCTTAAAAGAATAGTGGCCTGTGTACATTACCGCCGTGCTTTTTATCCAAAGTAATGTGACAATAAGATGCACAGATAATATTCACATTCCTTGACTTTAGTGCTGCTGAGGGGCTTAAGCTTGGGTTCAGTACACAAAAAGGGCTCCTTCCTTCTTTACAGAAGTACCTCAAAGTTAATAGTTCACCAACTATGTTAAAAACCACATAAATTTAAAGCATGGCTAACCCCTGCTGCACTTGGAATCTTAAACTTTACACCTACTCTTTTCATATGATGCAAATTAAATTGTGGACCTAATTCTGCCACATGCAACTTTGCTATCTTTCCAAATTCTGTGCAAGTGAAGGGTGCTCAGCACCTTTAGGAGGTGGGAGCTCTTCTATGAAATTTGAGAAAACTGGTTCCGTCCACACTAAAGGAAGATTATTTTCTAATGCAATTAAAGGGCACAGAATTATTAATGACCATTGTCTCACTGTTTAAAAAGACTTCTGAGAATTCTCAAGTCTGTTTGTGGAGAAACATACTCATTTGCTATTTCCGTTATATCAATTCTACAATTGCTGCAGCGTGCAGAGGCATTTTTGTAATAGGTCCATACCATCACTGTATGGACACCATTGGCCCAAGCAGCATTTATCTGCCTAGCAGATCCTCACAACAAGGTTCTCTTTCCTTTCGAATTCTCACTGCCTGTCAGCAAAATTAAGGAGTTAGAACAGCCCTAGCTAAAATTAAGTATTGCACTTTGAAAAAGAGACTTCTTTTTTTTTAAGGAAGTGTATGCAGTCTACCAGTGACATCACCCTTTTCTGACTTGGGAAATAATCAAAGAGGGTCACTGCAGGGGGCTCAGAGTACTTACTTTATCACTGAGCAAAAATTAAAACAAACCACAAAACAAAACTACTAACAATCCACAGGAGGAACTGTGTAGTTTATGTGAAGACTGATTTGCACTCACCAGCCAGAAATCTGTGCTTACCTGTTTCCCTTTAATCACCATGGCTATGCATCCCAGTATCGTCAAGGCAATCATTAGATAGCTGCACTTCACACGCAGTGTGGTCTTTGCTGCTCTGATTGCTTCAATCCTCAAGAAATAATAAAAGAACAGACTCAGTATCAGGGACCCAAGAAAATCATTTGGCTAGTTGTTTAACTTCTCCTAGCATGCCATCTCTGTCGTTTTGTACATCGCTAATGGCATGGGGATTTTTTCATAAAAAGATTTTACAAGAATGGGAAAGGCCAATCCCCAGCAACCCTGGCAGATACTTGGTCACAAAGGCGTTCCCTCTCAAAGTTGGCAACAAACCCAACATGTTTACCTTTGGTTATTTATTTGGCTGTTAAGAAGCAACCCTGCCTTTACAGCCCACTTGACTGCAACACAAACGAGGAAGGCTGCGGTATTTAAGAATGTACATTCGCTAGGGAGAGGACAGGAAGAAGAGAGGGATGGTTTTACTAAAACAATGTTTTCTTTAATCTCAGCTCTCTCTGTGCTCACTACCAACTTGCAATATCTTCAGAGCCAGGGAGCACTCCATCTATACTAGAGCTGTGGTGTATTTAACATTGTAAAACACACACTTTCCTCTCAACAGCAGAAACATGGTAAAAACCATTTGTCAGCAGG
>NW_010424674.1:7613-13472 GCF_000710305.1 Buceros rhinoceros silvestris
GCAGGAATAAAATACAGTGTTTAACAGTTGGAGTGTCTTGGGCAGAAGGAGGCGTTATCACAGCTTAGCAGTTCTTTCTGACTGAACTTCAGAATAGTTTCATTTATGATGCAGTCTATGTTTCAGCAAGAAGGCTTACCCTGCTAAAGGATTTGAAACTCTGATACGTTTGCTGAATTAATACTCCTCAGAAACTCTCAACAGGACTTGGTAACAAGACCAGCGATTACCACTTTGCTCCTACTCAAGTAAATAGTCTTAAGGTAATCTGTTTTCCTAAGAAACTAAGGAGGCACAGAGGACTGTAAGCTTGCCAACATTAGCTTTGAACAGAGGACTCCTTTAAATCTTTTTTGTTACGTCAGAGGGCTTATCTACAGTAGTTAGCTGTACTACTTTGGGAAACCTGTTGCCTGGTCTACTGTTCTCTTTTAAAACCCAGAAATCTTCCACAAGAAGAGTATTAATTATTAAAGCCTTCCACCTGTACATGGGATGATTAAAACAAACAAAAAAATATTTTAAGTTGGGTTAAACTGATGATCATTCTACCCAAATTACATCACTTTCAGGAAATGCGGAGATACCAACACAAGAAGGGCCAGTGAAGCATTGTGCTTTCAGATGTGCTTTCTGCAGTAACCGAAGACCTATACCCTGTATATTTAATTCTCCTTGCAGAATTTAGAGCTGTTGACTCCCTTCTCAAGGAAGTCCAAAATTGTCATTGATTAAATTTGGCACATTATAAAATTATAGCTTACTAGAAAAGCACGTAATCTCTTATCACATGATGAGAGAATAAATGCTTCACACTAGGTAATTATACCCCAAAATTAATACAGATAGTGGATTTAATGGAACTGGGAAATTACCACTGTACACAAACATGAGTGAATATGGAGTTTTTTGACCACCACATTTTGACCCTTACGCTTGGAAGAAAAACAGATACTGAAAGATCAACGATAGTAACGTGGTAAATCACACAGGACCCAAGAACTGAAGAGAGTTTTGTCTTGATTTTGAAGAGGAGGGCAAGAGTGATCTGGTAACTGTTTCAGAGTACTGATCTGAGTACAAGAGTCTGACCATAGGGAATACATCCATCTACCATGAAACTAATAGTTAAATTTAGCTTCCGGGTTATTTGGTTTTGCTAATAATCTGTGAAACAACTTGGGCGCAGGCTGCAATTAAGCTGAAGTGCACAAAAGTAGACTTTAAAAACTTTATTAGCTCGTTTTTGAGGTACCTTAGATGTGTTAGAATATACAAGAGGAAAAGGTAGTTATCTGAACGCAGTTTGGTTTAAAATCAATTCAGTGGCTACGATTAACACGTGTTGAATAAATGAGTTACTGCTGATCACATCTTGCAAGATTATGGAGTTGTATCACAACCCACTCTTAATTCAGCTCGTTCTGAGCTGAAAGCAAGGAGAGCAAGATTTGTGTTTTTGTAGTTCTCAATCGTCTTCTCAGCTTTAGCTGGACTGTTTGCCTAAATAAAAACAACTCCCTGTGCGCTTGCAAAAATGGTCAGCTTTTATCAGAAGCTGGTTTGTCCTTTCAATAAACCATTGAAATGACTTCAATCACTCTGCTAACTCTGTTTTCTTACGAACACTCCTAACAGGTGTTGGGTATGCAAAAATATGAACTGACAATTTACTAAGTTTTAATAATTTACAACTTTATGTATTGCAAATGTAACTTTAAGAAAAATTATTCAATACAAAAATGAAGAATTCATTTCTAACAACATTTAATCCATTGTGATACATTTAGAATAAACTTAAGATATATGGGTGGATTTTTGATTCCCATACTGTGCATCCAGACAAAGAGAATATCTTTAGAGGGCAGCTACACAGTTTGCTTACCCAAGTAGTACAAGATTTACTGTAACTTCTTAATTTAAATAAATGCATATATTGAAAAGCATTACAAGCATGTTTTGAAAGATAACTATAGTACCACCAGGAATGTTTTTTAAACTGGTAATTGCCTGCTGTTGTTGGAAAGTTTGATCTTCATTTTAGATAGGCAAACTAGAACATCCAGTTTTACTTTCTACTTTTCACACAGGGCAAAGCCTTGACGTTTGGACTCCACCAGCAATGGGGAAATTTTGACTATATATATTTATCGTTAAGGAGCCTTTCCACTGTTTGTTAGTTTAAATTCCAAGAGTAAAGAAAGTTGGCCCATGCCCTGTAGACATTCATTAATATTTTAAATTTGAGTTTCAGTTATTTCATAGCTATATCATGAAAGTTTCACACAATGGGACACACACAGAAAAACACTTGAAAAAGCTCACACTAATATTTGCAAGAAGCTTTTTGATTGGGAGAGAACAGTAAAGAAAACTGATTTGTGACATTTTTCTAATGAAACAATTGATAAATACTGGTCAACCTTTCAGAAACAAAAAAAGATACATATTATCCCAGCCGTACAGAATCGGTCAGGTCATCTCATCTATGTGACAATATGCCGACACCGCAGCGTACGACTTTTCAGCTGTGAAAAGCCATTCCATTTAAGAAAAGTTATTCTGGAGTTGCATTAGTTGCATTCAAGTAACTTATTCCTGTGCAGACAATGTCTCTTTTACAGCTTCAAAACTAGCACTTACGAGACAGTCTCTGGTATGTCCTCTGGTTTTTTGAAATGGCCTGCCCACAACAGAAATCTTTTCTCCCAGTCTGTAGGCCTGTGTCCAGGCACCCTCAAAGGAGACTGACCTAAAAATATAACGAAACCGACAAAACACACAAACAAACACACACCAAAAACAATCAGAGAAATTGCCACAGCTGTAATGAACCCAGTCACGGTGAGCAATGCGGAATTTTAAGTATCAGTGATAGAGTTGCTTTCAGAATAAAAATTCTATCAGTCAGATTAAGTATGGATTAAACTGAGGCCATGAAAGGAAAGCCAAATCTTGTCCAAGACCTCTATATTTGTAGCTCTGAATTTGCAGAACCTACTCCATCATCTAAGCTTCCTAAGGCGCTGGTATATTGTAGTTTTTCTATTACATTTAAATTAGGGTTTAAAAAAAAAAATCAAATGGAACCGCTACACAAAAGCCAGTATGCTGCACCATTACATCACAGAATGTTAACTTTTCCAGACAGCGTAACATTTTCTCTTTTCTAGAGATAGAAACAGATGACTACAGGCAAAGGTTAGACCCTTAATCTTCAGCTCAGTCTTTCAAATTCCATATACAAAATAGGGGAATATTTCCATACACACCATACCATTAAAATCTAGCAAACAAAGTGCAAAAATAAGACAGCTGATTTTTTTGGGGAGGTATCCTGTATGGATGTGTGCTGCCTTATGAATTCACAAATTACCTAGGAAGTAGGATGGACACACAGCTGGCTGACAACACTGAGTTATTTAAAAACGTAAAGAAAAGGGCTAAGAGTGAAGAGCCACAGGGCTTCAAGGCTCAGGGCGTCAGAATCCCACGTCAATGAGATGGGCAGTGAAACCCCACGTATATCAACAGGAAGCAATTGCAGTTCATGTACAAATGACAGACTATAACCTAACCACTTCTGCTCGTTAAGTCCTCAGGGTTTCAGAGAGTTCTTGGTAAAACATTCAGTAATAGAAAGGGAAACAGCATTACTAGCAATGATTAGGAACGCAGACCAACATAAAAGAGGTACTCTGCCATTGTATAAAACCATGACTCCAGCATTTTGAAAAGCACGTGAAATACTGATGCCTCATTTCAGAAACAGCTGAAATAGAACAGGCCCAGAGAAAATAGGTAAGGACAACCACTGGCGTAGAATGGCCACAGTATCATAGACTGAGACCCTTTGGCCTGGAAAGGCAGTAACTGAATCACCCCTTCCAGCACAACAGAGGACTCCAGAATGTAAGTGGGAGTGTGGGTTATAATGAAGAGGTCCTCTTCCGGAAGGGGTACTGAACAAAGAAACGTCACATTGAGATAAAAGCACACATCGGTTTCAAAAACAAACACAAGACTGTACTTGTTTTCTCACAGCATGATTCAGCTGAAGAATTCCTTCTCTCTCGCTAAAAATACATCCAGCTTCAAAAGACTGGGCAAATTTATGAAAGAAAAATCCAGAGAGGACCACTAAACAAAGATGCCACCTCTGAGACAGAGGTCTAGGGGGGAAATACTGTTTGCCCTCTTTCTATACTCTTCTTTAGGTCCTTGCTATTGGTCACCATTCCTATTAGTCTTCCAAAAATGTAAGGGACCTCCTTTACTAGCCACTGCTGGAGACATCACACTGTTATGGAGACCTTTAGTCTTAGCCAGTACAGCTGCATGATGTTTTTTCACACAGGAGTGTGCAAAATGCGTCACATCTGTATGCTCCTTTTATCTAGCATCAGCACGCCAAGGAAACCTGTTATAAAGGAAGTACAGATTAGAGCATCATAACTGTCCCATATATAGTGCAAAAATGTTTCACGGCCTGAGCTTTACCTGACCAACTCCACCCTTACACGTGAACCAAGCCAACAATTCAGACTGACTCCTGCAGAACATGTTCAGTTTTGTGAACAGCTGGAGCTGGTTGTACTACGAAAAACTGCGAAAAGTATTTTAGTTTGTACAATGTTCCTGAACGTTAATAGTTTAAAACAGTCGGTTCTGGAGCACAGCTGAAAAGCCTCAGTGTAGAACTGCAGGTCAGATAAGATACTAGTGACCCGTTACAGAGGACGAGCTGTGTTACTGTCACAAGAAGTACTGAAATATTTTGTGGCACGAGACATAGTATGATCGTTTTCAAAAAAACCCTCTTACTTCTTGGCTGAAGTTGACTTTGTTCCTGGGGTTTAATGCAAAGCCTTCTGCTTATCTTTAGATCCTCTCCTTTAGTCATTCTCAGAATTGAGGGAATACTTCTTCCCAGCAGTTTAACAGTTCTATCTGGAAGAGAAAGCAGAAGGGGGCGAAATCTAACGCAAAAGAAAGCAAGAATATTAGCTTTTAAATGTTAGTGGGATTTTTTAAACAGAATAGAAAAAAAGAAAAAACACACTAGGTACAAATCTAGTATTATGCAAGAAACACCAGATTTCATTGTTACAGAGCCTGCCAAAGAAATGAAAGCCTGTCTATAAGCTATGACTTGAGCTTGCCCATTAACCTTTTTTAGAAAAACGGGAACGGAAGATTACAGCTACAAGCAACCTCTAAAACACAGTGCACATCACCATTTGAAGGAAACTATCTATTCACATGCCTCAGATATACATTGGACACCGTCATTCTACCAATCTGGTCACATCTCAAAAGCAACTCACAGACTTGACAGAGTTGAGAAAAAAGCCAAAAACGCAGAATCTTGCTATACTAAGATACCTACTTTATAGTGTATTAGGTCAGAGCATCTTATATATGAAAACATACTCTCAAGAAAGAGCTTCCCATTTATCAATTAATATAAAAAAAATTCTGAGGGGAAAAAACCCCCACAACTTGGAAAGGTAAAAGGACACTTTTAAATACATAAATTCAGGGTTTTTTCTTCTTTATGCTGGTTGAAAGTGTCTCTCCTATGAAAATCAGTTGTCCTTTATTTTCCAGGCACAACACATTCCAGCTCTGAAAAAAATAAATTTACATTTAAAGACGACACCCCCCCAACGAAACCAAACCCCTTCCAACGTCTTCAGAGAAGGGGAAAAAAAGGGCACAAATCCATTTCTTTAATCGTTTTTAAAGTCGGCTTGGAGGCCGCCAGGCTTCAGGCGTTAAGGCCCGTCGGGCGCGGACGGTAACACTTCACCTCGCCCCCGCCGCGCCGACTGCAGCGGGGCCGGGGCCACCGCGGGG
>NW_010424675.1:0-229 GCF_000710305.1 Buceros rhinoceros silvestris
GTCCCCAAGGGCTCAGCCCCTGCTGGCTGCATCCCGGATGGGGTTAAAGACACACGGAGCCACCAGCCAGCGGGTTGGGGACAGCCAGCCGTGTCCCCACCAAGGCCCTGGGACCTTAATAGGGGCTAACAGAGCTGTCCCTCGTCACCTCCCTGCTCCCCGTCACTTCCCTCTGCCACCCCCAAAGGGGGATGGTGACATGGGGGGCAGGGGGCGGTGGACCCCTCTG
>NW_010424675.1:479-807 GCF_000710305.1 Buceros rhinoceros silvestris
AGACCCTGTGGCCAGGGGATGGGGAGCCCATAGCCCAGGAGCCACCACGGCCTGGGGGACAGGAGCACTGGGACACCCCATGACTCATCCTCCCAGTGAGACCAGTTCCTTCCTCCTGCGTCCCCTTCCCCGCACTGGTTTCACTGCTGGGGCTGTCTCCCTGCTGGGACAGGGATCAGCGCCATCACCTCGCGGCTGACCCAACCATGGCCCCTCCTCCTGGGGACCCCCCTGCCCCCATCCCTGTCCCCACAGGCACGAGCCCCGTGAGCCTACTCGGACACCGGTGTGATGAGCTGTGGGTGCTCTGGGGCTGGGGGCGGGGGCG
>NW_010424676.1:0-299 GCF_000710305.1 Buceros rhinoceros silvestris
TGGCGCTCTTCAGCCTCCCTGCCGTCAGTTCAGCCTCAGAGGCCGAGTTCGTGTTTTCGGGGAGGCTGAACGGCAGAACCCTCTAGGAGCAGCGGTACTGGCATTTGTCAAAGACCTTTCCTGCATTTGGCAGGGTCATCTGTGAGCAAACAGCTGCTTTTTACCCAATACAGTGAATGCTTTGGCTGGTTGTTCCAGCACAGCTTTCCCAGACGAGGAGTTGCAGCAGCCGCCCACGTTCGCCTCGGCCAGGCTGGAGGGACGCGGCCCAAACCCGCTGGCCCCTGAGAAGCTGCCGC
>NW_010424676.1:447-2365 GCF_000710305.1 Buceros rhinoceros silvestris
ACCTGAGAAGCTGCGGCACCAGGAGAGGACACCTGGCAGTAGGTGCTTGCAAACAGCACACAAAACACATTACACTGCGCGGTGGATATCGTGAACGAACATTGTGAGGTACGGTTCAGCGCTTCTGTCGGAAAACAAGAGTTTTTCCTCAAATCATCATCCCGTGTAATGGCTTACAGTTATGAATGTACCCAGTTCTGCAGGATGTGTAAGAGGAAGATGCAAAAAGCTTTATACACGTTTCTGCATAACGAAACGTGTCGTCTTCATTTACAGTCCAGGCTGGGAGCGCTGGGTTTTCTGTGGTATCAGGGTTTTTAGTCCTTGACATTGCAGTTACCTTCACCCAAGTCCTTGTGAAGAAAAGCTTGCAGGCGTAGCTGCTTCCAGCTGCTCTTTGCCCCTTACCCGGCTCACATGAGCGATGGATACTTCAGGATAGGAAAACAGCCAAGAGGAGAATACTTTCAGAGTAGGATGGGTACAGCAGGGAGCAGGTATACAGATACTGTCCTTTGTGTGCTTGCACAAAGGGCAGTGTCTGGAGTACCGGTGAAAACCAGCCTGCCATGACTTCTTTGGCAGCTGTAGCGAGTCTGGGGCCGTCGTGGCGGAATGTGGGCAGTGTGTATTTATTTCTCTTTGCCTTTTCGCTGGCTGCCATCAGAGGCCCTGTTCTGCAGTGAACTCTTCTGTGCAGAAAATAACTCAGCAGGCTTTCACAGGACATCAAAGCCTGCCTTTGCTACTTGAAAATCTAATTCTGAGGGAAGTAAGATAAGGGTTCACTTTGCGGTATTCATAAAGCATCTGGCTGTGGAGAAGCATTGTACTGGCAAAGCCACTTGTCTCCTGAATTCAGTCTCAAATGTGCAACTGTTGGATGGTTTCCAGTCTAATGAAGCTTTATAGCACCTTTCGTCTGTGCAATGTCATAGGTACTTGTTTAACACATCCACATTGTGTAAAACTGTCATCTCACAAGCACTGGAGACCTATGCTACTATTTGAACTCTGATACGATAGACTAGATAAATTTATAGCTTCATTATGTGACTTATGGGCAGGATCCTTTTTTTACTTGACCAAAGGAGAATTGTGACTTCATTCACTGGTCACCAGGGATGTGATACAATGAACGCAGCAATTCCTGATCCTTATGGCCATCGCCTCTCTGAGGGCAATCTCTTTGCTGTGTAAAAGCTACACCGAGAAGGCATGTTGGATTCACTTTGGAAGGGATGGGGTGTGTGCTCAGAAGAGAGGAGATGTTGCAGTCTGACATGGTCTTCTCACTCTAGAGAAGATGAACAATATGCCTCAACCGTCGTTCATTCACTTGAATCAAATCAGTGCTTGGTTTTATTTTCAGTATGCCAATTTTCACTGTTTTATGGCAACTTTCACAATATTTTATTAACTTAAAATTCCCATTGCTAAGGCCTGATTTCTACCAGAGAAAAATGAGAGAACCTCCTGGTCTTAAAGGAAAGTCTGAGTTTCTACCCTGTACAAATGTAGGGAAGTGTGACAACGTTAATCTTAACAGCACCAGCACCAACCATAAACAAAATGATCTGTGATTTCTGTGATGAAATCTGGGGGAAGTGGGGAAGGGAGAAACCATTGAGTGTTTGCGGTTGGCAGCACTATTAATGTGAAGTTGACGGTTAAAGATCGATAGTTTTGACACTGAACAGAGATCTGCTTTCTGCATTTCATGTTACTAGGTGAAGCTCATTTCAGAGCAACGCAGCTTGCCATTCAGCCCCCTGAGTGTTCGTGCTGCAGCGCACCTGGCTGGAACACGCAGGAACTGACTTTCAGGAGAAGGAAAATCAATATTATGCTGCCAGGCAGTGGAGAATGCTTTTTGTTCTCTAGTTTCTTTCTTTATCCCCTAAAATGATTATTGTCC
>NW_010424677.1:0-270 GCF_000710305.1 Buceros rhinoceros silvestris
TCCAAAAGCTGAGGTATTTCCTGCTTTGAGTGATTATTCCAAACTCACCCTGCCTCCAGACCCTCAGCTGAGAACCTCAAATGCAGAGCGATTCGCCTAGCTGCTCTCCTGCTCCTTGGTAGGACAGCAAAGATGTGTTTGTCCCAAGTCACTGTCATCTGAACAGAAGGACACAAGTGTGCTCAGGAGAGGCTGAGGGACCTGGGGGGGTTGAGCCTGGAGCAAAGGAGGCTCCGGGGAGAACTTCTGGCTCTCCACAACTCCCTGCAA
>NW_010424677.1:573-2808 GCF_000710305.1 Buceros rhinoceros silvestris
ATCCCTGGAGGGGTTTCCCAGCCGTGTGGAGGTGCTGCTGAGGGACAGGGGGCAGGGGGGACCTGGCAGTGCTGGGGGAACGGGGATGACTTGAGGAGCTTCAAGCTCTTTCCCAACCCAAACAATCCGATGATTCTGTGACATTACTGGGCTGAGATGCACAGCAGAAAGAACTTAAGCAGTACCTGTCAGAAAGGGCCGATCCTCTACTTCGATCCAACCCTCCCACAAGAAGGGATATTGGTTTGACACGGGGCCAGCGAACACCACAGCCGTGCCCCAGCTGTCGTTCTGAGGGCCGGGATTTGATGTGTCACTTCATGTGCCACCCCCAAACCCAGCATGCCATTTTACCAGGGATGCAGCGCAGAGGACATGCAGTGCCACCTGCTGGGCTCCCAAACCGCCTGGGACAGCGACACGGGGACTGCGGAAGCTCTGCTCGACCACTCGATTGACTCTCCACTTGTCACCACAGTGAACACCAAGAAGTGACAACATGGGGACGAAGGGTGCTGAAATATGACATTATTATCCCTCAGAAAATCCCAACATCTAAACTGGACGAAGCTCAACGAAGAAGCTGCAGATGCCCCATCCCTGGAAGTGTCCATGGCCTGGTTGGACCTCGGGGCTTTGAGCAACCTGCTCAAAAATTTATGGAAGAACTTCTACTCTAAGGTCACACCTCTGTCTGAACAACGTGGTGGTTTTGAGGCGTTACCTGAGGGGTTTGCTGTCTCCATGCTCACGTACCGCACACCAGCTGGGAGCTGGTTTTGGCAGATGGAGAGGAATGTGGTCGCGGAGGTGCTGCGCTTCGAGCTGATCTCTCTCGGCGGACTTCTGGAGCTCCTGAAATGAACGTTATTGTCATGTGAAACTGTTCAAGTCAAGCAAGTAAAACTAGTTTACTATTAGGGTGATGCTAAAGTAACTTTTAACTTGATTAAGAGGCGTTCTTTGCTCTCTCTCCCCATCATTTCACCTCCCGACTCCTCATTTCCCAAGAGCAACAAGTAAAGCTCAGAAAAACGAAGCTAAGGGCGAGAAAACACGGGTCCAGGTTCCTTTGACTCTTTCCGGAGTTTATGAACAGAAAAAAACGATTACTTTTAGCGTGTTCTTCAGTTTTTCTTGCTGTTGAACTTCGCTTTCCATTTGATTCAGGAGATCGTGCAAGTGAACCATCTCATGGCCTATTTTGCAGAGCATAGATTTGAGGGATGGTTCTTGACCTGCCAAAGAGAGAACGTTCAGCCAAAAAGCCCAAACAATCCCCAAACCCCATTTCCCTCCCCGAGCGGTGATCACCTACTAACTCTACGCTCCCCAATCCCTGGGGAGTGGGAGTCTTCCTGGACGAACAGTCAACGTCCTGCTCCGTAAAGTTCTCAGCACCACCATGGGTTGCGGTGGGAGGGCGCAGCTCTTACAGCACAGCCTGGATGTCACAGCTGCTTGGCTGCAGCACCCTTCATGACCTCCTTGCAAGAGGAGGTCAACCTAGATGACCCTCCCAACCAACACCTCCTGTGTAACCTCCATTAGTCCCTACCAAAACCTTTTCTTCATTGCTTTTACCTATGCTTCTTAACTGAAGGATCTTTTTAATCGTCGAAATCTTCGTGTTGATGTGAAAGGATAAATCTTCCAGGTCAGAGGATGCCATTTCTCCTGTTCTCAAGCTGAGGGGAAATAAAGAATGCCGTAATTTAAGACAGAGCTACATTGCACCCACTAAGCGCACAGGATTTTCAAAGGGACCCTGAAAGGGAACTTAATCGAAGCAGTAAATGTAAACTTTTCAGTTTGGTAAAATAAAAGCAGAGGAAGCATGAAGTGACTGGTATTAGATGAGACAAAACCGTTTCCATGAATTCTGGAGGCAAACGCAGTGTTAATGTCAGCACGACAACTCCTTGCGAAACCCGGCAAGTCTTCATTATATCGAGGTGTCCGCTGCTAAAGGAACTGGAAATTCACTGCAGTGAATAAGATCTGGTTCGTTTAAAGTGGTTTTATAGGGCTGGCAGGGAGTTTGGTGGATGCTGAAGGGGTGTTTTTAAAGAAGACCAGTCATCAGACAAAAGAAAACATCACCTTCCTCGCTGGCAGAGCACAGAGGCACGAAATACAGCATCGCATACCGGTGACCTGCGCTGACACCGGGGTATTGACTCTGCTGTCGGAAACAATCCGTAACACACCGCTGCTGAAAGGCTCCTTCCCCAG
>NW_010424678.1:0-8250 GCF_000710305.1 Buceros rhinoceros silvestris
TATATAAATATATATATAAATTATGTATAAATAATTTGAAAAAGATGTGTAGAAAATAATAATTTAGGTTAATAAACTGGAATTTGATTTTACTTATCCTAAATATCTGAATGGTAATAACTCATCAGTTCTGCTGTTTTTCTAGACTATAGATATAGCAGGTTTACCAACATCAGCAGACAACAGTTTATTCCATTTAGTAGAAGCCTCTATATCATTTCAGTGGCCTCTGTCACTTTGGATTGTGGAGTTATTTTCTTTCCCGTGCTTTACACATTTTGGGAAATTCCACCTACTGTTATTACCACCATGTATAACATTTCTCAATAGACCTCAAAGGGGTCACGATACCTTTTGAAAAATATTTCTGGCCACCACTAACTTTTGAAGCATATCTGGGACAGTGCTAGTTGATCCATGTCAGGGCAAGCCCAAGACAAGAGACATGAATGTAAGACGTGAAGGCTCTAACAGACAATAGCTCAAAGAGGCTGAGCCTCTGCCTTCCAGCTAGTTTCATTTGTTCTTCTGAGAAGTGCTGCGAAACCCACAATATTTAGAGAACGTCGAGTCCTTTGACCTGTTACCCAGGCCAAACCTATGTCTGATTGAAAGTTATAGACAGCTGACATATTTCCCTGTATAAATTGTAGTCATTACACTTGAAACAGGAGTTCATATGTCCCTCCACAATGAAACTGTGAAATTGTGCATCTAGGATTTAAGGGCAGAGCAGAAGACAAGGCACTGAAATAAACTAAAGGATAATTACAGGTGGAACATGTACGCTCTGCCCCTATAAAATCTATGGAATGAAAAATGTCTCGTCATTTTCATGTTTTTCCATCAGGTCTCTTCTGTCTTCATATAGATTTCCTACCACAATCAAAAGATTTCTTGCTGCCAGTGGAAGAGTACACTTCATAATTATTTCTTTGAGCACAAATTTCACACAGAGGATTTCTAATTCTTACTTCAGGAAAGCTCTTGAAATGTAACCACATTAAAATTTGAACCTGTTATTAACGTTGTGTATTAAAAATACTCATTGTTTTCTGAATTTGCACTTTCGCAGTGTTGAAAAGCTGACTGAGGTTGCACGACATCATATTGAGAGTTCTAGCAAAATCAAATATGAAATTACTTTAGAAGACACAGATTTCTTTATCAACAGTGACGTAAAAGTGATTCCTGATCCTGTTCCTTCACCACATGTTCCACACACAGAGACCTATGGAAGTGATACTCTAACTATTTCACAACTTACTACACTTCACAAGCAGTTTCTACAAATGGCACCTAAAGGTAAGAAGAAATTTTCCTTTTCACTCCTGAAGGACTGTTCATTACCTTCTTAAAATATAAAGTAACTGCTGAGGGCTAGTAAACATTAGTTACCTATATTACTAAAGACCATATTACAGTTAATGATCCTGCTACATATGTAAGTAAAGTCATAGTGCAGCATATTGAAAATGTGAAATACCAGACCACTTGGAAGATTTTCATGTCTTTGCTATGGACTATATATCATCAAGACCATGTACTTAATATTCCTCAAGCAGTTGTCTGTAGTATTAAGAGTGGTGCCTATCATGCTTATTGCACTTAAAAATGCAACTCTTTGACTTGTTTTTGAATTTGTAACTCAGCGAACACTGAAGCTGTATTGTTTGAAAACACAGTTTTGAAGAGATTGGTAGTTTAATGAAACTATTATATAGGGTCTGTTATTACTATTAACCATTATATTCTTCAAGTCAGTGTGTGCCAGTTGTTTTGAGTGATTTGCGAGTGTTAACTCAGATATGTGGGTTTTTTTCCTTTGTATGTGCATTTTGTGCCTACCTTCTAATTACAGGAACTTTAGACTTAAGATGCTTGGAAAGACTTTCTTGGCAAAACGTCCTACTGCTCTGTGTTACAAAATAATTTAGGCATGGTAGTTTTTAACTGAGATGGAGAGTAGTTAAACACGTATTTGCAGAGCATTGCCTTACTACCAGTGTTCCATATTATAATTATAGTATGATTGCCACCAAGATCATGAAATACAATGTGTAAACATGTACTTACTGTTTTGTATCCAAAAGCAATGGAGATGAGTTTAGTTTTTTATTCAGAAATGCTTTCAGTGAGAGTCCAATTACCTTTTGAGCATGAACCCATTTTAGGCAGAAAGATGTTTACAATTTTCCTTCAGAGAGTTGCGTATCATCTTATCTATAGTGTAGGAGCATGGGTGCATGTGTAAGCATTCCAAACTCTTCTATAGAGACTAATTTAGCTGATAGTATTGCATATATAATGCCATGTGAAACTAAAAATCTGTACATTTGTAATCATTAGACAGTGCCATAGAGGTGAACTCAGATACCAGTTTGACTGGTCATTCCACTTAAAAGGTTTTCTTTTGTTTTAAGGTCGTTTTTTCATTAAGATACTTAAAAAAATTTTCTGATACAAACTCTAATATTCTTGACATGTTCATGACAGAACAACCATATGCCTTCTACATTTGTAATAATTAGTAAGAGGACAAATGAAATCTTTATCTTTCTACAATATTGTCCTTTTGATGGTATTGTATTCACTAAAATGTCCCAATATGTCTTGCATGGCTATCCAAAAAGGTAAATATCTTGACTTAATAGTCACCAGAACAGTAGAATAATGCTCTATAGGACGATGGTAGGGAATTAATGTTTAAAATAAAATTCCAAAGAACATGCAATGGCATGTAAAGTTGCAAGCTAATCTGTGTCTTGGAGAGCTTCAAAACAGACCTTGATTTACTGTCAAACATCTTAGTCTTCTGATTCTTACTCATTGAGCAGTCCTTTTACCATTCATAATGGAAATCCACACCAACACACACACGAGGCATAGACTATAGGGCTGGTCTAAACAGAATAAATCTACCTATATTCAGTACTTTGTAAATAACGAAATTCCTAAAGTTGTTCTCAAAATGGATTAGGCTTATTTTCTGTAGCATAATAGAGATTACATGAAGAAGATTTTTACCTAGAAATCCAAGCAAAACAGAGACTAACAAAGAAGAAATTACCATGTTGGAAGAATACTAGGTAAATGTCAAAAGGATGTCTTTTCAAGATGTGTTTAACAAATTGCCAAAATGAAAGCAAAAAGTGGGAGTGCCAATATACTTAAAAATTGTTTTGTATTTAGAAAAGAAATCTTGTAAAAATTGTAAACAGTCTTATGTTTCCTAGGAATTTAAAGTATTAAAGAACTGCTGATTCATCACAGACAACTTTGTTCTATCCGCACACTTGGTTCCGCCTCGAAGCTCATTCCTCACCATTCTAAGCACCGATGGACAAAAACTTACAGCCTATGATGGATCTTCCTAGCTACTGACAGTCTTCCTTGACAAGGAAATACTAAAATTGTTACTTTTTATTATTCCAAGTGCCATTGCCCAAACTCAAGGTGGTTCTGTAGTATTTGTTAATTTCACTAACACCTTTGATCAAATTAACGGTGTGTTAATATGTTGCCTCAGAAACACTCTGCTTTTTTATAGGAAGAACTGTGGCAGGACTTAAAGGGAACTACTAACCCTCCCTTTTTTCTTTTCTCTTTTACAGTCTCTTTGGATGTATTTTCTTATCAACAAAATTAAACTATGTATTAGATCTCATCCCCTTTGATTCCCTTTAGCACTTGATTCTTTCTATAACCACATCTATTTTCAATTCAATTATCACACATCTGGAAGTCTCAATTTTATTCTGAAGGTGCTTCGGAGAATGCAATTTTGGTAATTTTTTGCATTAACATGCAGATCAAAATAGATTCTATCTCAGACTTTTGTTCTTCATCTTATGACTAAATTACAGAAGGCAATTTTAAATTTTGTTCATTTTTTTCACAGTCATGATCCTCATAAGCCATTCCATTTTGAATTAGAGGACAGATTATTTATCAGAAATAAATGTCAGTCAGGGTTAAAAAAACCTCTATATCCAATATTAAAAAGATAGTCTGTTAAGATGTGAACAAGTAAAACATTGAGGACAGCCTGTGACAAAACTGTATTGCTCTTTGTTTTCAAAGAGTAGACCTGTCAATTGAGTTTTACTGCACTGCTAGATTTGAAACAAAGAGACAAATTAAAGTGTGCATCTAGTTCAACTGGAATTTTACTTTTTTAACAGAATGATTTGTTGAAAGGAAGTCAGAATTATTTGCTGATCCTGAATAATGTCTGTAGATTGTGCTTTCTCTTCCCAAGCACGTTTGCAGAAACAGTTCAAGAGCTTATAGTAGTAGTCCTCATGTTCTGACTTTGATGTGAATAGTGAAGTCCGTATGTGAGTATATAAATAAATTTGTCATCTCTAAATTATCTTTTCTAAGACTATATTTCTTTTCAATGTGCTTTTTTTCAAAACCTGCAATTATGAAAGGTTAAGTTTCTAGACAAATGATAATCGATAGAAGATGCCTAAACTTTTGGGATATAAAGCCCTTAATAGAGGTCCGGAACAGGTACAATGCCTCTCCGTACAGGTAATGGAAAATCTAGTAATTCTACTGAGCTAGTTTCTCTTACAACTCCTGTTATGTCTCTTATTAAATCATCTATGTTATTTAATTTCAAAAATATGTGTCTGTTTGCCTATGGTGTTTAAAAATCTGTGTATCCTGTTACTTTTATGAAACATATTTAACATGTTTATATAAGTTTCCTTGGATTTGAATATATATATCTCCAAGTATTTAAGATTTCAATCAGCATGACAGAGGATCTCTACCCTTATTGCATCTGTACACCAACAGGCATACCTTAATCTGTATGAGACTGAATTTGAAATGTAAGATCTTGCTAGTTAGTGAAGATGGTACATTTAACATGGCAGAATCAGTAATAATTAGTGAATAAATGAAGTAAAGATACACAGTGAAAATCAGCTGCAGGGGGGCATGAGTTATCTCAGTATCTTGGAAGGAATGAATCATATTTTTGAGACTCCTGTCTTTTTCATCTAAGGATAGAAATGTTTCATGTTACTAGGTTTTAGGCTACTAAAGTTAGATGAATATAATTCAGCTTTATTTCACTCATTCATCCTTTATACTATTGCTACAGAGTCTGGTGGGTAGTTTGCATAGGTCATCATCCAAACTTCTGGTCAGGAACATTTTTTTCAGTGAAAATGGAGGGGAATAGAAACCTGTTTAGTTCTTTTGGTAAAGTTTGATTAAAAGGGAATAAATCATTAACAAAGTTCTTATCTCTAATATAGATTTACAGTCTCTTCGTATTTTGTTACCTGTGTAAATTCGTAATCTGAATTTTTACTAACAGTTCCTCAGTTTAGGAAAGTATTTTTATACAGTTACAGTTTGAAAATATTCCTCTAACCGGTGTATCATTAAGAAATAGTCTCTTTTGTATATTTGTGCCTTGTACGTTTGTTCATCTGAAGCATGGAGATTGTTCTTTCTTATGTTCCTTTAAAATGTCACAGTTCTTGCTCACAGGGTAGACAACTAGTGTACACTTCTGCTGCTGTCATTCTTAATGCTCCTTTTTGAATGTTTATTTTTCTGTTTTCAGCTTCACTTGTGGTCATAATCTTAATTTCTTCACTATTTTTTTGCGTTTGTTTATTTTGTTTCTGCACTGCTTATTGAAACATATAAAAATGCTTTTCAATGTCACCTTGTGTATCAGTGAATGATATTTTAAAAATTATTTTAATGAAAAACAATTCTAACTTCTGTAGCTTTTTCTATGTTAGTTTTCTGTTTGATTTTACTGATGACAAACTTTTATGTGAAAAAGAGTTTGTATTGTATGTAGTAGAGGCTGGCTTCCTTTTGTATCCTGTACTCTTTTCATAGTATTACTGCAACAAATCCTACCTTTTTCATGTTTCCAGTTTCTTCCCTCTGGTCTATCTCTATTCCTTACCATGTCTGTTAGCCTCATTTAAACCAAACCAAACCAAACCAAACCAAACCAAACCAAACCAAACCAAACCAAACCAAACCCTGTTGTCTTTTTTTCAATGTCATCTTACCTACATGTTTTGCTCACATAGCTATGGCCAGGATGCACTGGATGCTGTGAGTGGTCTGGAACTGAGTTTAGGCCGACTTACAACTCCTGGCCATGGAGTGGATAAAAGGTCATCCCCCTGCTTTTTCCTCAGGGAGGGTGTTACGAGGATCTTTCTCCTGTACTTCGGAAAAGATTTAAAAGGAATTTATAGGACCTTCATCACTCTGCCCTACTGACAAACTTGGTTCTAATTGGCCATTTAAAATTATCAGTGAGGGAGAACCGACAGACAGACAAATTGATGCAGAGGTATATAGGCAACACAACTGCCTAACCTTCGTTTCCTTAGGTCAGCATAGTAAGAATATACTAGAGCGATGATTTGCAATAAGTATAATCATAATTTAGAGGGCTTATAGAGCTGATCTGATGATTCATGCGCTTTAGCTATGTATTTACTGTTTTCATACACTGGAGGATAGGCTGTCTGTCTAAAGACACGTACTACTGATCAATTCTAAACACATGAAGTCCCAAACATACTTTTTTAAAAATTTAAACACTTGTGTTTTGAAACAAAAAAAATTCAAAATTTGAAAAATGTTGGTAACATTGGAAGTCCGTCTTACAGGGAATCTTATCCCTGGCAGTGGCTCACATAATCTACTCTGATCACCATTTTTCTAATCGAGCAAATTTCTACAGGTGCCCATACACTTCAAGAAGCAGCAGGCACTTCAGAGGTGTTACAACGATTTTGACCCTTACACCCTCTGAATTCTGTGGCTGCAGGTCCAATAATCCTGGCCTTAATCTCTTCTCCCTTTCATGTGGTTTTGTGGCTGACTAATATTAGGGATGGTTTTTAGTCTTTACTGTATGTTAAGAATGCTTCACCTCTCTTTCTGAGCCTGGGTATGGTACTTGGGCAAATGTCAGAAAAAACTTCTGTAATCTAGTTGTTTTTGCTGTCCATGTGCCCACAGCTTCT
Organism: Buceros rhinoceros silvestris; assembly: GCF_000710305.1. NCBI lineage: Eukaryota > Metazoa > Chordata > Aves > Bucerotiformes > Bucerotidae > Buceros > Buceros rhinoceros. Next base: position 7,029 of record NW_010424678.1, read on the forward strand.
ACCTCAGGTTTAAAGTCCTTTAAAAGAATTGCTCATAACGGAAAAGTATTAAACTGCATGTTCCTAACAATTTTTAATATTATGGCCTTTCAGGATGCTCAGAATAGAATGGAGCCGACAAACTGTCATTTTGACAGGAACAAACAGTTCTCACAAATTGTATATTGCATATATGAAAATTTGCCCTTCTTGTAAAATACAAAAGAGTGGGGTACAAGGACTCTTTTTCTTAAGACCTTTTAAAGCACCAGAAGTGGCATTTCTTTCTCTGATTAGCTTATTATAATCATTATTTTTGCCTCTTGACGTACCCATCACAGTCAGGAGTGTGGGTAGTTAAATTATTCTCAGGTCATTTCCGCAGTGCTTTACCTGTGCTATTTCATAATGAATAGATTTCTAGTTTTATTACCTCAGTTCTTCATGGAATTTGACTTCGTCATTTGACTGCTTTGTATTCAAAGTCATGACCTTATGGCAACAGTGTTCTAAAAGTATAATTAAATTACTTGCCAAAAGTAGGAGATTCAGAGCTCTAGTTTTAAAAAATGTCAGCGTATAGTATTTGCTTCTACAAAATATATGACTTAATTTGGGGAAAATAATGTTGAGAACAATCTCAGTGCTTTAACAGTGTTTCCATTTTGGGAACAAAATCTGAAGCTTATACAGTTCCTTTTTCTCAAAGTAGTAATAAAATAGTTTTGCCCATAAATATTTATTTACAGACTTGTTCCAAGTCAGGTGTAGTGGCATTGCAATACATCTGTGACTTCAGCAGTACCTTCTGGAGACATTTTTTCCTGAAAGACCATTCTGAATTCCAGTCCCTAATTCTGTTTTTCTCTGTTTCAAAAATGGTATTGATGCTGCTGCGCTTCATTCCTTGTATATTCTGACAAAATTTTGGTAGTCAGAAGGAAATTTGAGTCAAGACTGACCATTTCTTACAAGCGTGCCAGGTAGCCTCCAAGAGGTTTAGGACTGGATCTCAGTTTTCCTTGTTCTCTTTTATCGCTCTTTATTTCAAGTCACAATCTCGTCCCAAATTAAGGAACTAAATGTGGATGAAAAAGGAAAACATACAGTTGATAGTTTATGAAATAAAATCTATGTTTTATTTAGTTGTTTCTTTTTAAATTTTAGCCATAAGAGCAATGAAGCAATTCAAAAGCAAGAGTAATTCTTCTAGCAAGAGAGAAGCTGGTGACAAAGGGAAAGA
>NW_010424678.1:8323-22099 GCF_000710305.1 Buceros rhinoceros silvestris
GAAGAAAGATGGGGAATATGAGAGAACAAAGAGGAATCACCAGTTTCCAAAAATATGGCTAACAAAATACTCCTGGTTAAAATATGATGATGAAAGGGCAATAATGTTTTGTGCACTATGTCGTAAGCATAATGTGGACTTGGGGGAAAACATTCATAAGTTTTTGCTCTGGCACCAATGATTTTAAACTTGAATTTATAAATACACACCAGAGTAGTGAAGCTCATGCCTGGGCTACCTGCATGGAAGCTGCCAGTACTGCTTCCCTAGATACAGGTTCTGCTGAGCAGATGTTGAAGAGCATGAACTCTATAACATTAGGTAGAGTAGAAAATATTTTTAGAACATGCCATGCTATTGCTAAGTCTGGTCATCCCTTTACAGACCTCGGCTGGATGTGCAAGCTAGATGATATGAAAGGAGTGGATATTGGTTCTGTATTTAGAAATGACAAGTCAGCAAGAACTTTTGTACATTTTATTGCTGAAGTAGAAAGAAGAGCTTTGAACGAGAAACTGGAGAAATGTAAATTCTTTTCTGTTATTAGTGATAGAGTCACACATAGTGTACTCAAAGCAGCAGCTGTTGTCTATGTGCGCTTTGCAAAAGAAGAAAAAGTCCATTGCCAGATTGTTGGTGTTCAGCCTGTTCACAAAACTGATGCTTCAGCTATAAAAAATGTAACTGAGGAAGCATTACAAATGAACCTCCAGCTCAGTCTGGCAAGCCAAGACCGGTCAAGAAAATTAGTTGGGTTTGGAAGCGGTGGGACAGGTGTCATGGTAGGAAAACACCGTGGAGTAGCTGAACTTCTGAGAGAAATTCAGCCTTGTGTACAGTCTGTGCACTGTTTTCCTCACTGCCTAAAGCTGGCTTAAAAAGGAGCACTGAAAAAAATTCAGCTATACAACATTTTAAGAAATGTTTTAAGAAATATGTATTACTTTTATCATAATTCACCTCAAAATAAGAACAATCTCAAAGCCACTTATGAAGCCATTAAGTTACATCCAATTATTCCTTCCCGCATTGGAGGCTCCCAGTGGCTTCCTCGCCTACAAACAGCTCTACAAATTCTGCTTAAAGGTTATCCTGCAATCGTTCTACATCTGAATAAGGTAAATGGTTTAAAATTTGCATGTAACTTCATAAAAAATTAATTGCTATGGCTAATTTTGGTACACATACCTGATGCTTTCTTTTTCTATATTGATTTTCAGATTGAAAGAGATTCAAGAACCTCAAACGCGCAGAAAATCAAAGGCTTTTTACACCTCCTTCTGAGAGTGGAGATAATCAAGTTTTCTCATTTCTTGTTGGATGTCATCAATGTCCTCAACGTTCTTTCACGTGTCACTCTGGATCACAACTCCTCCATAACTGCAACCGTGCAGTCAACGTTGGAAACACTCCACAAGTATCAAACAAGGTCTGGCGCTTCTAAAAACTGAACCGTGATCTCTTAGAATGTAATAAAAGAGTATTACATATTGTTTTGTATTCTGTATCTTTCAGAGCTGGTCCAAAGGAATGCCTGGTGGAGACCGTTCATCACTTCATGGTTACCAGCTTGTTAGAAATGGAAATATTACAGCAGTACGAACAAAAGTGCTGGGTAATTTGGTAAAGAGGCTACATGATTGTTTCTGCGATGCAAGTCAAGATCTTTTGAGAGCAACTGTTATTGGAAGTTTTAAACTATGGCCTGATAAAATGAAACAAGGTATAGAACTGTGATAGTGCCTATTTGAAGTGCACCTTCTGTAATTTTTTGAAAGCATAAACATGTTTTTGTTTTACCTGTTATAGAATTTGGTGAAAAGGAAGTTTCTATCTTGACTAAATATTATGAAGTCGTACTAGAAGCTGCTAGTGTGAAAATAGGTGAAGTAGAAACTGAATGGAGCATGTTGAAATTAGAGCTGTATAGCAGGTAATGAGAAAATTGCATTTTTGTCTGTTTGTTGATATACTCAAAAGGATTATAGAAATACATTTAGTGATAATTATTCATCTTACCATGCTTTTTAGATTTCAGAACATCCAGACCTTGACATGGGATTCAGTGAACTCGGATTATTCAAAGAAGTACCCCAACATCCTGACACTAGTAGATTTGATCCTAACCCTGCCAGCAAGCTCATCTGAAACAGAGCAAGGCTTCAGACAAATGAAACTCGTCATGATGCATTTGCACTCTAAACTGAGGTCTGAAAGTCTGACAGATCTTATGGTAATTCAGATGAACTCTCCAGATATAAAAAAATTTGACCCCCAGAAAGCTATTCATTTGTGGAATGCTACTTGGCGGAGAAATAGAAGACTACAGGGAGGTGATATGATGACAAATGAAAGACTAGATTACTCCTCTGAGTTTGATTTGAAGAGTCTCTGTGGAAGTGACTAGAAGAAATCTGTCAGTTTTTATTTCACAGTCTTCTTGTAACATACATGGACATTGTAACAGAATACCTTGCAGGATTAATGAGTGTAAAATGTATATATTTCTTCCATTATATATTATAAAGTTAAAATATGGCTTCTCCTTATGTTCACTGCTGAATCGGCAGTAGATGTTTACATTTGCTTTTCCATACCTGGCTTCTCTAAATTTGAAGACAATGAACAAAAGTAATGGAGTACATTGTTACCTTGGTGACGTGGACAGAGGGATGACTCTTAACTTCTATCTTATTGCATTTATCTGAGTCATAATACATTATAACCATTGGAGTTAACTGTCATCTTACCAGCTGTCTTTATAATTAAAAAAGCTTCATGAATTCTGAAAACACTGATTTTCTTTTGGTAAATGTGTGGAAAATCAGTGCATTATTTCTGTCAAATGATTGCTTGACCTCTGTAGCTTATGATTTTTTGGGTCGTATCTTCTCTCCATATCGGTATGTGTTGCTGCTTTTATTCTATGTGGGTAAGGTTTAACGTGAACTATCACAGATTTTTGTCAGTCCTGTCCTTCAAAAGACTTTCTTACCAAGGCAGAACAGATTGATTTTCTGCTGATGATTATTAATTGCATGAATCAGTCTTCCCATAGCAAATAATCTTACAGCCAGGATATGACTAATATACTTCACATCTTGAACCACTGTTTTTTCCCTGTAAAAGTGTTTGTGAGGGTTGCAATAAGAATGCTGAATCTTGATTTTTAATCTAGGGTCTGAGAATGAGAATTGTCCAGAGAAGTATCTGTCTTCATAATTTCATAATTTTACATGTCCTAAACGCACCTTTCTACTTGATAATTTCCAAGCAAGGTAAAGCACACCAGCAGGATATATTTCTACCACCAAGGGAAAAGCAGTGATTTATGTCGAAAGACAGCTGAAGCGAAATCATTAATAACCCACCTTAGTTCTTCCAGCAGTGATGAAGATGAACTAGAAATAATTTGGGAGAAATGAATGTGAGGTCATTCACCTTTAAATCAACCCTTTTCTAAATCAAGATCAACTCTCTTCTTTCAATATTAAACATGATTAGTAGTTGCAGAAGATATACTACATCATCATCATCATCATGGCTTGGCTTCGCGGATGAAGATTTGGGAAGGGCTTTACCCACGCTTACTGCAAGCGTGCTAATGGCTGAAAAGGCCAATGCGGGATAGGCAAGACTGGTTGCAAAGAGCACACCGGAAGGTCTCCTTGGGTGGTACAGTCGAGGCACGGTTCTTTCTGCGCTGTCTTTTCTCCTCGAAACTGATTCTACGCGTGCTCTCAAAGGAGACAGCAGCGTTACGTGTGGTGTGTCTCCAAATCTCCCAACTAGAGGCCAGGGTGGACCATACGTACACACTTATACATGTATATAGTCTTCTTGTGTGTGTCTTTCATGTATATTCATGCTGCTCCTAGGTCTAAATAATGTGTCAGAAATAGAGTAGGTTTTGATTGCATGCCTCATTAAGGGATGTTAGGCCAGTCAAATATAGTTAATCTGTAGGGATCAGAAAAAGACATCAGCACTGTGCATTATATTGTTGATTATAAAAGATCCATCACTGAAATATTTTCACTTGTAATTTCTCAGATAATGAAAATGTTTGGTTGTACTTTACTTAATAAGCAACAGGATACATATCATACAGAGTACCTTATTAGATATATGGTATTGCTAATTCTAAGGATTTTTCTCTTAAGTCACTTAATGCAAAGTTTCTCCCCTCAAAGTTTTTAAATTATAAGATTTCACCTATGATGATATTAGAAAAAAGTCTGAAAATGTGTCCCCATAGTGTCCAACAGCAGAAGACAAAACCCAAAGTAATGAACAAAAGTAAATCTGGAATCTATAACACTGAAGTCACTTTCATAATGCCTGGAGGCAGGATCACGTTTTTACTATTAGGATTGAAGACAATGGATAAATTGACCATGGGAAAATGCTAGCAAAATCTTAGGAACATAGCAAATATTTGGAAAAGGATATCAAGAAGTCATCTATGTCTAAAAATGGGATAAAGTTTAGTCAGGCAATCTGTATCCAGTATTTGCCCATCTGTTCTTGTTTGGTAAGCTTTTAAAACAGTCCACTATGAAATGTGTGGGTTGTTTTCCTCAGTGCTTTTGTGTCCTTCTGATTACATGATTTTTTTACTACTATTGGAAATATTTTTGCTGCAAATAGGTTGTTTTTTTTTTTTCCTGTCATTCTTCCCAACTGCAACTATGGAGAAGGGGTTATCCCTCTTTTTGCAGCATTTGGATTTAACTGGAAAACTACTGCTATGTTTTCTCATAATCTTCCTTTTGTAGATGAAACAAGCAGAATTCCTTCAACTTTGCCTCTCAGAACATGTTTTTGAAGCCTGTGATGATTCTTGCTGCTTTCTTCTGGGCAATCGTTAGTTTTCATACATCCTTCTAGATCTGCAATTTCTAAAATTGTATGCTAGCAGAAGCCTTAACATCTGAAAAGGATGCTGCAAGGATTATTTTCAGTGTCTTTCCATGTGCTTTCTGGCAATATTGTAATTTGACATGATCCCTAGTCTTTTTTATAGAAATTTTATTTTGGCAATAAGGTTACCATTGTGACATTTATGCAGGTCATTATTTTAGCCCAGTGTGGCACTCAATATATATATTCTTATTGGATAGTGTCCTTTTTATCCTAAACTATGTCTCCAATTTGTTCTCTTTGCATTCTAATCCTGTTCTTGAATGTGCTTGAATTCCTTTTCTGATTGGATTCTGCAATGTAGTACGTCTATTAACTTGTGCAGTCTGTCTCCTCAAAGTACTTTGATCTGTTTGCAGTGAAATTTACTTACTGATCTTGACCATCTCACCATTCTTTTCACATCTTTTTGAATTCTGACTCTTTTTCCAAAATGCTTGCTATCCCTTCTAATTAAAAGTGTGTCTACACATTTAATAAGTTCATTTTCTATTTGATCTCCTACTTAATTCGACAAAAACCAGTAGGGTTTGGTTTCTGTGAGGTTTTGGGTTTTTTTGTTTTTTTTGGACTCAACAAAAAGTTTAGTAAAGAGCATACCTGTTTTGAAACCAGTCTTGTTAAGTGGAAAAAACTGATTCTGAGAATTGTTTTCCCATTCTTTCCCAGAGGACATTATTTCCTTCTAGCAGTTGCAGAGTACCTTTTGAGGACATCAGTATTTTCTCAGCACCATCTCTGTAGCTACCCACTCAGAGAATCTCACCATGGTTATAGAGCATTGGCAACTCCTGAATTAAAGTGATGAATCACATTTTTGTCTTTGAACATATTCAGATATTTAAAAACAGTTCTGTGCTTTAAAATACAAAAGCAAATACCTTAAACCTAGACAAAATATCTAAAAATACACTGAGGAAAGTTATTTGGTGCCTTTTTTTACATGCTTATGATGGATTTCCTCTTCCTGAGACTTCCTTATTCCTCTTAGCAATGTCATGAGCAGGAATTCAGTTGCACTCAATTTGAAGTTTTTTGAACTATTATAACTTTTTGAAGACACTTTGGAGTTATCCCAAATCAGATGTTTCAGGAGGAGGTATTACAGTAAAAGAGATTACCCTTCAAGTAGCTTAGCTCTCAGTGAGAGAGGGTTGTTTCTTCATATTTACCATAGAGGAAAAAGGGAACTGAACAGACACTGCAGATCGCCTGACAGAACTTAAATATCTCACAATAATTCATGTTTGCCCTAAGCTTGTATTGACTAACGTCAATTTACCCGAAAACTATGTTCTAGCATGTTCTACAATTCAATAAAAGGTCTATAAATTGGAATTAATTAATGTTTTAGACTCTGATCCTTTAATCCCATTTCAGACATTATCTCTTGAGTCAAGTTCTTCAGTTTCTTTGCCCCTCAAATACTTTTTCAGCTATGTTTCTGGAGTCATGTAGCCTCACAAAAAGATACAAGAATATTAGTATTCTTCCAGAATTTTGTGCAGAAGAAAAATTTCAGTTTCATTTTAGGAAGCAAGAAACTCACAGGAATACAGAATAAGGTTTTTTTTTTCTTTTATTTTTTTAATTGGCATAGAAGGAAATCATAGTAGGAATGGAACAGCTTAAACTGTAATAGATAATGCGAGAGAAAGAAGTTAGATTGCCAGAGTACTAGGAATCAGATGTGGAAAGGGAAATGTTTAGTGAAACGTGAAATAAAAATTATGATAACTGAACTTTTCATGGTAAAGCACTAGATAATTTGAGTCTGCAAAGAAGATGTAAACATTTTTTCCTGTTATTTTAACATAATTTTTTCACTGGCTCCTTAGTTCTCCCTGTGAACCACTAAAAAGTTACCTTGTTTACTGAATCTTCTGTGAAGACTCCCAATAATACTACTACTGTGATGTAAGCTTTATTGTGCTGTATGGAAATAATCTGAATCTTGTGTCTACAAGTTCTCATCAAAATACAAGTTTACCGTAAACTTGATAAATCAGCAATCCACGGTGCCTCAGTAAACAGCCTAACTCATATGATTTCTAAAACATGTTCTTTCTCAAAGTAGATAAAAAACTTTAAAAGGTGACATCAGAGCACTGTTATCAGTTTGCCAGTATTTTTTGCCAGCTTTTGATGTCATGCTGAAATTTATGGTAGAACATAAGGCTTCAAGGCCACGTATTACTCCTTTCCTTCTTCCCGTCCCAACAGACTTTAAGCTACCCAAAAATATTTTTCTCCTCTTCTTTCCAAGCTTATGTATGTATAGGATTTCTCTGCTGTATTAAGGTGTGCTGAGGGCATTACTCCTGGTCTTCCTGATTGGAGGCAAACAGGCCTACAGAGATTGTAGACTATTAATTCGAATTGGCAACTTCATTTTGAATACTGGCATTATGAAATTAATATTCAAACAGATTCTTAGTATTCCTGCCACTTAAATCTTTTTCCAGAAGCTTAACAAATTTCACCTCACTGTTCCACTTCAAAGAAAAATGTTAGTGAGTTATAGAATGTGCACAGGCATGCCGTTTCGAAAGAATGAGCAGTTTGGCTGTATAAAGGAGAAAAATTAAGTCCTTATGGTATTTCGCCGATTGTGTTTGCTTTTAAAGGTAGTCTGAAAACTTACTGTTTTGACACTATGGAAGTGATCATAACCTGATAAATCAGTTTTGTCTCTCAAAATTTATATAAATTGAAATTTATTTTACATTTTTTGTTGTTACTGCAGAGGTTTCACAGAATCCTCACTGAGCCAGAAGACCATTTCTGAAAGAAAAGACACATATCTCACTGTTAAATTTTGGTATACATAATTTTGTGGTTTAATATTGTGCATGAAGTTTCGATTTCCTTATAATCAAATCCTAACTATTTTGAAAAACAGATAGGTTTTGTTGCACTTCTGTATTTTTATCTTATGAATTCTTTAAAATAAAATTAACAGAGCTATCCAGAACACCCACAAGCCAGTTCTGATAAGCTTTTTAAGCAATTCCATTTTCTTTCGAAGTTTAACAGACAATGGTCTATGTTTTATGTCCTATTCTCAAATATACACTTGCTTTCAAGAGTAGAGAGAAATTTATGATTAAAACAGAGCGCAGTGAAGGAAAAGGTTGGTAGATATTCAATGCACAGAATATGTGAGATTGGTATTTGTGAACTGCTCTTTAACTGTCAATTTACACTCTGTGGCGGTGGGGGAGTGGTCATAATGCGGATCAGGACAAGTATCAAAAAAATTGAAGTGTATTGGAATATTTGACATTTTGCTACTAGATAGGCCCAGATTATCTATTTTAAAAGACCAAATTTTATGTTTGGCTTGAAAGATATTACCACTATCAGTGGTGCAAAACAGCAAACAAATTATTTTCCCATATGGGCATTAAAATAAAAAAAAAAATAGATTTCCTTTATCAAAAGAAGTCTATTTGAAAAGGTAAATACAATTTTTTTATATATACTGACTTTCTTTTATTAGGTTTTTTACAAAAAAAAGTATTTATTGACATATTTATCAACTTGATTAATTTGAATCTTGGATCAAATTGCCTTCCTGATGCATGGATGAACTTAGCACTTCCAGATGTAAGTTAACCCCTATTTTCATTTCAACTGAAGTATCGGTTTGTGTAGAAGATGCAGCATTGTTCTCACTATAATGTCAAGAGTATAACTATCACAGGGCATCATCAGTTTTTCCTTACAGATCTTCTTCTTTGCTAGAGAAAGATTCTGGAAGCCACTGTGCCAGAAATAAAATTCACTGTATTTATTTATGATTTTCCTTAGACACCATTGAAAATTTATTTCCAGGAGTTAAAATAAGACTGTTACCTTCTTCATTCCAAGACAGGAGAATAAAATCTGGATCTGTGTGACCTTGAAATTATTTATCCAAGATTTGCAGATTTAGGAACATGAAAAATGATAGTTTAGTCTTTCCAAATCTTCCATCACTGAATTCTGTGGTTAATTTTACTTTCAGATGTTGCTGGTAAACCTATGGGATGAAAAGGTTTACTTGTTTTAGCGTAGGTCGATAATTGTTTCTGACAGTAAGTCATGATTCACATTAAGATTTCAACTGGAATTTTCATGAGGGAAACAGCGTTACTCAAATATTCTTCACACAGATGAACTGTGTGAGTATTCCTGTGTGTATTCTGAGTGATGGGTTTCCACTGAGTTTAGTGAAAATTAGACACAGCTGTCATTATCAGTATATAAAAATCTAATCTTAGCACAAGAATTTAATTATGTAGAGAAAATAGGAGTCAAACATAGTTTATTAATAACCACATATGCATGAATCCCATGTTCCTTTGAGAATTTTAGTGCTTTTTAGTGCTTTGAGAATTTGAGTACTATTTTTATTTTAATAACAGAATTTCCTTTTCTTAAAGGAATGAGTTTAAAATGAGACTTTTAAATTTATAGTGAAAGCAAGAACTTACATAGAAAAGGACATGCATGAAGCATAAGCTAAGGTATACATTTATTCTGCGCAAGATATTCTGAACCAAACGCGCCATTTCATCATGTGACTTAGTAGAATTTCAAATAAGTTTTCAAATTACAGTAAGTGGCACTGTACCTGCCAGTGTTGGAGCAGATGACATCTACAACATTACTAAATTGTCTCTCTCTGCATTGCCCCAAGCCTTTATTCCTGTAATCACATTGATTCCTTCTCAGACTCCAGCCTGGAGCAAACCAGGCACTTCCCTTGACAGAGAAATCTGAGTGTGGGTAGTGTACGGGCACATAGTAGGGTCTTGCCACACCAGGAGTGCGAATATGAACTTTGCCAAATTTGTCCCCGCTATCAGAGAGAGCCTTCTCAAGGCTGTGTCAGGATATCTCACATGTATTCTCCTGTTCTCGTTCTGTACCCCTCTCTGCTCTCCACGTACAAGGTCTGCATTAGTAAAAAGGCACATGCAGCAAGCTGCAATGCAGCTTTTCTACTACTTTTTCCTAACTGAAAATAGTACTGAAGCGGAGAAAAGCAGCGTAGTGGACACCCGTTAAAGTGAGCGAAATAGACCCGGGGCACAGGCCAAAGCATTCACTAGATTTTGTATTCACACTCTAAATTGTCAGTTCAGTTCTTAGCACTCTCCAAGACAGAGCATGGTTCAGGGGTAGCATGTACGAAGGGTCGTTATCTCATATGCAGTTCCTAATTAGGGATTTAGAGTATTTATTTAGGGGAGTATCAACCACACATGCCAGTTGGCCTCAATGACAGGCAGTAGTCTGTGACCTGCTTTGTTGAGTGATACATGACCTTCACCCACTGCAGAACCTTGTCCATCACCCACTGCAGAATCTTGTCCATCACCCACTGTAGAACCTTGTCCATCACCCACTGCAGAACCCTGTCCATCACCCACTGCAGAACCTTGTCCATCCTAACCAGGAAAAAGACCTAAAGATACACAGTATATAGAGCCTGTTTATGCACACATATCTGACAATATTTATTATTTCCTTTTTATAGTTACAGAATCTGGCATCTGCATTCACAGTGAACTCAGGACTAACTGACTGGCGCAGATTCTTGCTAACAGCAGCACAGCCTTGGCCAGTGCCATCTGTGACACAACTTCTCAAAACGCTACATCGCTTCAAGAATGTTGATGTAGCTGGATCGGGCTTCATTACACAGGAATACTATATGCAGGTTATAATTACTTTCTTCTTGGTTAAACTCCCTGGATTGAATGATGCAGTGTTTGGTTTATTCACATTTAGGAATTCAGTCTGAATTTTAAATGTTTTGTTTTTGAGGGTGCTTCCTAATGAAAATTGTCTCCAGGATATTGAAGGCCTAATATCTGTTTTATCTACAGTTCCACAAACCAGGCTAATTAAGCTTACTTATTACTTCCTTTTCATACTTTTCCCTCAAATTAATTTCAAGTGAAAATCCTTCCTGTTCTAAAGAAGCTGTTCTGTGAGCACTTTGACTGCTATTAACTTGTTGGATACTGTATCTGTAAGACAAAAAAATTGCTCCAAACAGAAATAAGTATTTTAGTTTGGGCTCACTAGTTCTTCTTTAATTAAATATTTCCAAAAGTTTTCCGATACGGAATTTTTTCAAATGATGATTGTTTTTCAGACCTTGAATACGTAGGAAGTAGTAAAATCCTTTCATCTATTCTTTCTTCTAAAGACAACTTAAATTTGAACTGTTGCCAGTTCAGCAAAAGCAATTTACATAAAAGGGTATTGAGAATATGTTTTTCTTCTTGTAGCAAAATTCTTCTCGTTCAGTTTTCACTTAACTTTTCTTTAGATTCTTAGTCATACTTAAAATGACTGCTGGTTCACTCTTTTAATCCATACTAGCATACATATATATGTACATATGTTTATCTATGTGTGTATATACAGCTATCATATATACACATATATCTACATATGTAGATATATAGGTGTGAGCATGCATACAAAAAAGTTCTACATTCTGTTAGTTTGTATTGCTTTGGTGGTACTAAAATAATTTTCAAACTGCTTTAAGTAAATTCCATGGAACTTTTACTGCAGTTTGTGTTCCAATCACTGAGTGTTAGTTTTCTTCAAAAATAAAAGAGGGGCTTTGTTATTCCAGAACTCTGTCAGTTTCAGAGCTACTTTGATTAATTTAAAACTTCCAGCAGGGCCTGCCCACCCCTACCCACCCCAGACTTGCAAGGAAACAAGCCAAAAAACCCTCAAAATGTGCAGGGCTATTTGCATCTGTTTGTCCATTGACGTTCTAATTTTTACTGAAGTGTGAGACTGTAAAAATAAGCTAACAGTTACAAGACATGCAGACTGTGAATGTACATTTTTCATGCAGGTTCCTAGTTCAGATATAGTATTAACTGAGCTATTAATTTGCTTCAGGATCAGAACTGGCTCCCATTCAGTCAGTGATAGTAAATATGCAATGGTCTATAAGCATTTGTTTATAGAAGTACCCCCTGTTATTTCTGCCAAAGTAGCATGAGAGTGATTACGCTGTATGTATGTCCCATACAGTTCCTTAAAGACTAAAATGGACTAAAAAGTTTGTGAACAGACAGGTAACTCCACAGCTGAAGCCCCTTTTTCAGATTAGAACTGTACAGATAGATGCTGAAGAGAACATTATGGGAACCTCCAGACACTTTCCAAAGCAACTCAGTTCAACAGTCTGCATTTCTCTGAAGATTTTGCTCTGCAACCGATTCATACTGCAAATAAAAGCTGTAATGTCTGTCACCTCATTTCATGTTTGAAAATATGATCAAAACTCTCTTCACTTAAAAAACCTCAAGAAAACCCTGTTTATCTCTGTAGATGAGGTTGATGTATGTAACAGCTGATGTTACTGACACTGCCGTGGTTTGGAATTTTTGCATATACAGTTATGAGAAGAACAGGAACCAAATTTTTCAGACTTAAGTAAAGTTTAGTCCTCTAACTTCAAATTAACCAATGAGGAAAAGCTTAATTTTTTTTAAATTTTGTTTTGTTGTATCCTTTTGGAGCAATTTATTTTTATTTTTATTTTTTGGAGCAATTTATTTTTACTTTATGAGGTCAACATTTGTTTCATTTCTTTCCTATTAACATGATTCATATTTTCTGGAACATAGTGCACTAGGAAATTAATGAGTCACTGCAGCCCATAAAATGAAGGAAAGAACAAGAGCGGAAAGTTAGAAAAATAATTGTTCATTAGTAGTTATCATTGATATTATAATTAAATGATCTATAGCAAACCATCTGATAAATTTCTGGTAAAGATCTCAAGGACAACATGAAGTCTAGTTTCTTGTTACTAATTAGTTTAGTTTTCCCAGTTAAGTCACATGAGTAAAAAGCAGAAAACTTTCTTCACTAGTTTCTTTTCCTTTCTGAAAATCTCTTGCAACTTTTTGTGTTGTCCTATTTTGTTGTCTTGCTTTGTAAAGAAAACACATAATAATAATGCAATGTTTTATATAATCAAGAATGTGGTAATTCACCTGAAATGTGGAAAAGGATGTTGCTTGTGAAATTTATAACTTTGCTACAATATTTTACCTTAATGCCTCCCCTAAAAAACTATTGCACCTCTCATTAACATCTGTAATTTATGAAGTTTTCCAACTATTTGAAATCTTCCATATTAGTCTATTAATTTAATAGGGAATACACCGGCATTTTTTCAAATGTTAAAATATTTCAGTAAAAATGAAAACAATCTTTATTCTCTGATCAATACTGAGACCTACATGCATTCAAAAGTCATGAAACTTTATTTATTTTATATTACTCTCTTAACAAGAAACAATGACAAGCAATATCTATTGAGAATAGCAGAAAGAACCTCCCACTGGGAATTTGAGGTGCTCCAGCTGGCCCCTCTATCTGCACCTGTACTAGTAAACTACACAGTGCTAGGGAACATCTCCAGGTTATGGTATTCAATCGTGCATACTGTGACATTGTTTGCACAACCTGGCATGGTTTAATGTGGGCTGTTTCCAAGCCTGTTTTTCTGTAGGCAGGCTATTCATGACCATCCTGTTTTAGAAAGGTAAAATCTAGCTGATACTTCCTGTGTGTTGGGTCTAGTATTGGAGAATTGGTTCTGAACACTTTAAATTTACAATTGTAGGTCTAAACCTGTAGGCATTACAGGTCAGTTAGTCTTCTGTTTGGGAGCAGGAAGCATGAGAAGAACCATGCCTCTGTCCTTCATTATAACGAAGTGTGTGGACAAAAAAAGTGCAGTTAGGAAAAAAGCTATGGAGTAGCAAAGGGTACCCTAACAGGAAGAAATCATAGAATCATAGAATCATAGAATCA
>NW_010424679.1:0-3456 GCF_000710305.1 Buceros rhinoceros silvestris
CTTAAGTGTTTTAAGCAACACAGCTCTTGGTGTCCAGACTCTGCCTAGGATACGCTGTTAGCCGAAGAGGTTAGCAAGGATTGTACTCCTGTTACAGCATATGTTTGGGAAAATACAGGCCGGGGGTGGGGGGGAAAAAACCAAACCACAAGATCTGAAACTGGCACTTCTTTACCCACAGGCTTATCACACCATAAGAACACTTTCACTCTGGAATATACAACATGGCAGCTGGGTTAAAACTGCAAACTGCATGTTTTCTATTGTCACAGGAATCAATAGCGTACTTGAAAAGAAAAAAATGCGGCTGTTTCGCTGACTTGCAAGCAGTGTGCACATACATACGCCAGTTTTACAGAGAGATTTCCCATTAAAACAAACTTCAACAAAAACAGACCACGGGAAACAAACTCCATATTCAGTAAAATACCATTGGCACCACTTGCCAAAACGTGTGACGCTGTAGTTTTACAGTCCTGACAGAGGAGAGGGCGTGATCTTCACTCAAACATTTCGTAATGGCGCGTTTGCCTCACGCGGGGTACCATATCGATAAGCAACCTGCGGAGGAAAGCACAGGGGTGGTGATGCAGAGACGCAGGAAAGCCCCCAGCTGGGTGGCCTGTTGACTTACAAGCTCACACGCAGTAACAGCCTGATGTCGCTTTCTCCCGACCAGAATTCATTCCGCCCCACAATTAACTCTGCCCCAAAGGGAATGTGAAACAGGCTGTGTGGTGAGGGGCTCACCTCTGGGAAGCTCTGAGGCTGCACTGAGAAACTGCAGGGCAACAGCAGCCTCTTTTGGCTGGAGGGGCCATGGAGGGATGAGTGGAAAAGAGACTGCTGGAGCAGCCTGTTTCACACCAGGCTGCTGCTGGAAGAAGGTACCAAACAGTAGAAGCGAACGGCTGTAGTTTCACTATCATCTGTAAAACTGAGCAGCCGCCCAAACAGGATCTGGTTTTATCCTTCCTCATCCTCCATGGTGTCTTGGTGACAGGATGGCTGAGCACACTGTCGAGCAGACCGATGGCACGGATGTAGCATCAGCTGCAGTGGCTGCACAAGACATTTCTGATGGTATGTTTAAATACTCCTGTATGGATTTACCTCTGCAGTTTTCCAGGACAGCCAGTTTTACAATGGAAATAGTGATTGCAGAGATTTTTTCCAAGAATTGTATTCCCCATTAAAATGTTAATTTAATTTTCCAATTTAAAAAAAGAACCCACACAGCTTCCAGATGACGGCTCACTGCAGCCTGGCCAAGCTTCATCTGCTTCTCCACAGGCACGATTCCAGTTAACTAAGACGCTACATCTCCCCCTTTCGCTTACGTCAGGAAGTGGAATAAAATGCAAAACTCAGAGGCCATGCAGCCACGGGGAATCGTGGCAGCAGTGACACACATGGCAGACCTTCATTGGATGTCATTCTATTTCTGGTGTCGTGAATCAAGGAAGCATCTTAAAATTCAATAGAAACACCATTTGAAACACAACTGGCGAACCTCCAGTCCAGAGGCTGTAATAGGCTAGAACAGAAATCACTGTCAAGGTCGTTCTTTAAAACTTCCCGTTAACCTATACTTTCTCTGGAAAAAAACAATGCTTAGAAATGTGCCGTAAAAGCAGCATGGAGTTTGTTTGGTTTGGTTTACCCGGGATTTGTGGTTATTTTTCAAATATTTCAAAGCCTGTATTTCCAAATTCAGGTACACAAAAGTCTTCTAAAATGTATTTCGATTTCTTTTTAAGTCTTGGCTTCTTTCCAACTGACGCGAGACACACAATCTTTTGTCCCTCTGCACACTCTCTGCTTCAGTACGGGCAGCCAGTGTAATGAATTCCAGTGATTGAGCTGATGTCAGTTAGATAAGCCTTTAAGAACTGTGGCTTATTACACCAAACAGGGAGCCAGCCCTGCCACCGCGCATGCTGAAACACCTGCCAGCAGGGGATACTCACTTGATTCCGTAGGCAAATATTGTAAGTCCAATTAAAACTCCTATACTGCCATCCAGGTACCAGACAGAAGAATTGTGTTTAAAAACTTCTGCGCTAAGAAGGATGGAAAATCCCATTATTCCGCCTACAAGAGAGTTGAAACCTAGAAGGGGAAAAAAAAATAATGAAAGGAAGAACCATATCTCAAGGAATTTGCATTAACTGTCTCACCTAAGGAGGGGTAATTTGTAGGGAGACAAGGTGTTACGGTGCCAGTGCCACCAGAGAGGAGCATTAAGGAGGAGGCAGTGCAATTCGTTCACGTGTATGTGGTTAGCCAGAGTCTTTGCCACGCTTCATTTCAACAGGTCAAACACGGAAGAGTTGGTGTCACTTGTCCTGCCTGATATAAATAACTTTACATTAATCTCCCTATCTGTACTATCTGTCTTGATTTGGTCAGTCCCGATATTTTCATTCTCTAGCAGTTCTAGCTGCTGTTTGTGTCATGGGGCTTTCACCTCTCGATGTTAATTTTTCAAACAAACAGCAACATGCCTTCAAAACACTGGACCTGCTCCACGTTGACTCTGACAGTCAAGCATCTATCTCCCCCGCAGCCTAACATGGTGAACGCAGTATCTCTGAGCTGCAAAGGAGTGGCTGGCCGGCTGCAGCCCGGAGGCGATGCTGGAGCCCAGTTACCATCCAAAGAACCTCTTCGTAATGTAGGTACCATTGCTGATCGTGCAACTGTCCCGTTAGAACTTCAAAGAACACTTTGCAAAGTACCCAAATTGTCTCACTTTTTCTGAAAAGGAGCAAACTGGAGTCCCACGTACCTGAGGAGCTCATGAAAAGGCAAATGGTTTTGCACACTGATATTTAAAGACCTTCTCTTGAAGCGTTTTACCCCTGCCCTGTAGGTATTTGCATGTCTTTGGCACTACAGCTTAGAGCCCCGTGCCCTGCTGGCTGCGATAGGGAAGGCAAACAGGAGAATCCGAGGTGTATTTTCCATTTATACCTTAGACACATCACAGCAGCTTCCTAGCTATTATTGACAATTTTTATGAACATCCTTTTAGGCTCCTCTTTGTTTTTTAAACCCTTCCTCTTTGTCTCCAAGATTGACCTTTCAAAATTCTCCCAGAGCTTTTGGAATAACTAACGGCATTTTTCCTTCAACTGTTGTTTGATTGGTTATTGTTTTGGGGTTGGTTTTTTTGGTTTTGTTTTTATGTCATTCCTCGTGTTCATTTTTTTTCCTCAAATCCCCTTTTTCTGATTTTTTTTCCTCAATAACCAAAAGGCATCACTATTGTTCTAACAACAACAACAAAAAAGTCACTGATAACGCATTCGTTTGGTAGATAGTATTTAGGCTAGTTTACAAATGAATATTCTGTTTTGCTTGGTGAGTCAATTCCAGTCAGCTGCTGCTCATAGTACTTCACCATTTTTTTTTCCAATTGCCCATGGCTGCCAACAACCACAAAGACGACGC
>NW_010424679.1:3569-8122 GCF_000710305.1 Buceros rhinoceros silvestris
TTTGATACAGACCTCTCACAGTCAGACCTCCCTAAATCGCGTTAAGGCTTTCTGAAAGATGGAGCTACCATTTTACCTTTCCTAGGCACCCCTACAACTGAAATACTTGTATAAACCATCAGTATTTTGATTAAGATTCACCACAACGCTGTCAGTGGGTCCTTAAAACGCAAAGGAAACCCTGGCACGGAAAAGCACGTGTTACTTAGCATGTCTGTGGCAGACTGGGGCACACAAATGTGAAAGTCAAAGCTAAGCACAGGGAACTGGCGGGGGTTGGGACTGTGGCAGAGCATTCTACACTTGATATCACCGGGACTGCGTGTAAACACCTGATTATTGCATTAATTAAACCAGTATAATTAAACCAATATAGACACAATTATGCTGTCACTACTCCAGAAAAATCCCAATCCTTTCTTATTCCGAGACAATAACTTCTACTGCTAACAGATGCTGATGACGTACATATTGTGTGTATGTATATATATAAAGACTATACAAAGAACATTAAGTATAAATTGATGAACTATGAACTTAAACCAGTGTTACTTTCCCTGCTCCAGCTTAAGTCAGAGTCCACCAGCAAGATACGCAAAAGTCAAGAATAATACATTGTCTTGCCGTTGTTGGCTGATGGTTCCAAATGATCCAAAAGCTACTTAAAAAAGGAAATTGTTTTCACTTCCTGGCTTTCATTGCATCAGACCTTTGCTGGTGTGGCAGGAGATCATGTAAGGGCTGCAGGTATTAACCCAGATTCTGTGCATAAGGCTAGTGCAGGACAAAACAGGTTGCTAAATCTGGGAAGGAAACAGGTATCGAAAACCTGACACCTCCTAATTGTCACATACCTGCATTTGTCCTCAGAAATGTCACAAAATTCAAGACAGGAAATGGCTGGTTTTATTATCCAAAAGGCCATGAGCTTGTGCTATTAACACACTGTACAAATAACATTTTGCTTTATTAGGATTCGTACATTTAGGCTTTAAAGAGCTCTTGTTTTCAAGCCCTACTCTAAAACAAAATTACTCTTTAAAAGAGCATTAATAAAGGTTGACACGTATGAGCGAGAACTTGCTGTTTTGAAAATAAACCTATTTTTCAGGAAGAAAAAATGTGTGTTTTTGTTACTCAAAACAGTTTGTTGGTCTACAGCCAGTGATCACAGGAGGTAAATTAGCAGGAAACAGAAAACACTAAAAAAAGGGACTTCTAAAACTGTCTCAGCTGCTGAATCACACTGTCTCCTCCTGGTTGTTAATAAATCAAGTATATATGTAAATATATCTTGTAAAAGAAGAAGATATTTAACCACACGTGGTGAGATCAGCCTCCTACATTTTCTAAAGTAGCTCTAAAGGGGAGAAGAGAGAGAAAAAACAGACCGAGATAACGGTATACTTTATTCCTATTTTTTTTTATCAAAAAATGAGCACTCTCCAGCTCAGAAGTAATGTAATTAGCACGAGGATGTAATTATGGGGGAAGAGATGTCCGTATCATACAGGAGACCAGTTCAGCGCTAGAGTTATTCAGGAATTTTTCCGCTAATATTTTGCCTGAACAAACCCGCTCTGTTTCAAAAACAAGCTGCCTTTTTTTAAAGAGAGGGTTAATCCTTTGCCTGCCTAGACGCAGCTCTGGACTGGCCACCATGGCCCACTTACACCCCGGCAGCAAAGGCAGTCAGACTCCTGGGGTCTGTGGTGCCCAGGATCCTTTCCAGAATCCTTTTGCAGGTTGGAGATCTTTTTGTTTCAGACTGCCTAGGGTGGCAGAGTCCACGGTAAAGAATAAGTCACTGAACAGCACGGTCTGTTGGGAGAGAATCACAAACGCAGGGAGGCAGGAGCTCAGCAGTAACCCCCGCACTGCTGTCTTGATTCCTTTTCTGCTTGTTTTGTACTTAAAATGTAAATGCTCATGAAGTATTTATGTAAGTGGGATGTTAGAAATATAAATACTCATAATATGTGTTCACACACATCACCAAAAAAAATTGTGAGTATGTTTAAATTACTTAAAATAAAGCAATTGTGTGTGTCCCTAGAGTATGCTGAAAATTGAATTTCCTTAAAGTGAAATCTTTAGCAAAGTAATTTATGTACCACGATCCATGAATCATTAACACCCTACCCTGTATGTCAACAGGGTTTCAAACTGTCCTGTGCTGGCACACAGAAACTGGACAGGGTTAGTAGGGCGCTGTCAAATCTCTGCCACCACTGTGGCCTCGCTTGTTTGCAGAGCAGATCCTTGTGGCTTTCTGAAGATTCACAGGCTTAAGCCTCAGCAGTAAGAGGCGTATCTGGACCTACTCTTAAAACATGCCTTCAGACATACCCTTAAAACCAGCCACGGTCAGGCACGACACGCCTGAGCCAACAGAGCAGCAGCAGTGCGGTCTTCTAAGAGTACAGTGGACGAGATTGTGCCAAGCTCTGGCCGGGCCAGGGCAGTGCAGGGCAGAAGGCAGGCAAAGGCACTGATTTTCACCTGCGATGCTCCACCTGCTCTATGGCGCGACAGGAAAAGCACTATGGGGGCACACTGAATCTCCGGGGGATACTTATGAATGATGCTCAAGGCAGGGAGGCACCTTCTGCAACAGGCTTGCTTTGTTTTAACTGCAGGGATGGAATTGTTTACCAGGCTTAGGCAGAGAGGGTAGATGTGACTTAACCAAAGCTATATAAATTTGTGTCGTGTTCCCCCTCTGTAATCTAACCTTTGACTAATACACACCTAATTTATTATATGCTCTATCTCTAACTCCCTCTGACTGCTTAACTGTCCACACACTAACTGTGACTTCCACCAGAAATACCCATTTCAGCTGTGGTATCTATGCAAGAGGCTAGTGGTACCACAGACTGCCCTGGGTTTGGGGTTTTTTTCCATTTCCCAGTGGCCACCTTATTTTACTGCTCTGTCACAGTTGCCCTCGTGTGGGGCTCACTCATATCCTCTGTCTACAGCATTTTCTGGAACAGTTTATAAATGCAGCAGGCTCAGTTTCACACTCACCATCGGTTATCAGCGCTCTGCTTGTAAGGACCTTTCCCAGCATGAATTTGATTACTGCCAAGGCAGTGCAAAGGATTCCACTTAAAACGGAGACACTATACAGAAAATCATCCTGAAAGAAAAAGATATCAGACATTAGTGTATCTCCTGCTCTTGCCCTGTATAGTAAATGACAAATAATACTAGTTATTGTGCAAATTTTTGTGCCACAGAAGTATACAACCTGAGAAAAAGATTTCCTGAGTTACGACTTTCCCAACAATTGGTGCTTATTTTGCTTATACTGCTGCCTGTAATTGCTTTTGCAAACATAATTAATGAAGGTTCCAAGCAACAGATTTTGCGTTGACCCAAACTCCTCAGAATCAGGAGGTTAATACCTGCAGGGCTGACTGCAGACTGCCTAGTAACCTTGTGTCTAATGCAATCAGTGATGAAGCCCCCACTCGCAGGATAAAGGCTTGAGAGCAAAATCCCACTCACCAGACCTCTGTTGATTTTTGGTGTAAGAAATAACCATTTAACATTGTTTCTAATTCTGCAGCTGCTTTGGATCTGTTTGTTTCCCTTCTTCTAAGGTAAAGTCTGATCCAAGCTACATCTATAAGGCTTTTGCTACTGATGTGCAAAGTCAGGTGTAGCTCGTTCTTAGAAAATGATTTTTCCACAGACTTTCATTCCACAGCTGCAGAAACACCCACATTGCTTAATCTGAATGTATCATCGCACGGCTCCCTCCGCAGAAAGCTGCAGGTCTAGTAGGGCAAATCAGAGTAACTCATTATAAAAGGTCATCTGGAGGCACCTACCTCTTTCTGCTGACGACTTTGTGTTTGGTTGGGGTGGGAGTAAACACTTCTGGGTGCTGAAGCATCAGCATTGCAACAGAGTGCATAAAGGGAACCCCTGTGCCTGCTCCCCCCTGGGGTACCTCAGCCCATGGGCAGTGCAGACAATCCCAGGGAAGCTCTTAGCATGCTTGCTTGCCATCTAACCATCTAAAAGTAGATTAATTTATTACTCATAACAAAAGCCTTAATTTAAGCTGTTGCAACTTCAGTAGAAATAAAGGAAGTGGCAAGATTTTTATTTTTTTTTTTTTTAATCTGCAGGTCTAAGTGGGCCAGTGCCATCGGGACCCTGTTACTGACTGAAACACGCTGGCAAAAATCCCCATTGATAGTAAACATTGTCATGATGATTCACCACCGGCTCCATCCACTTTCACTATTTTAGCAGCAATTCAAAACCCAAAGAAATCTAAAAATGCTTTTGAAAGCTGCTTAGGGAGATACTGGGAATTAGATTACTGGTATAATGTGCTCACATCCCTAAATAAATCATTCAATATATTTTTATACATTTTTTTATGTCACCTATGTCTACCTCATTCCCTCTCAGCCGTGAGCCCATTCTCTCTAGTCCTGGTATGATACTGACCATTAAGCCAAAACACACTGAGGGGAAGAGAGAAAAATAGAAGCAGCGGGAACACAGAAGTCAACACCCGGCTAAAAGCA
>NW_010424679.1:8214-9418 GCF_000710305.1 Buceros rhinoceros silvestris
AAAGGCAGGACAAAAAGCATCAGTGTAATTATTCTAACAAAATGGCTAGAAAATACCCAAGCAGTTCTGGAGCGGGGAAGGACTAAGGAAGGACTGGGAATATTTGCTTGCTCTATGCCTAGCAAGGGAAGTTGGAAGCTTTTAGAAGATCTGAAATTACAACGAAGCTCTGAAAGTCTGGAAAAGCACTTGAAATTTGAGATCCAAATTCATGCCTCTAAGTTTTGTGCAACTTCCTCAAAAATGTATTTTTACCATGCCCAAAGCCTTAATTTTCATAGTCTGACAAATTCCGATTGGTCTTCAGATTTTAACCTAATCTCATTGTTGCCATTTGAAAGAACCGAAAAGTAGAAAAAAAGCAACAATTTGCTCTCAGGGGAGGTTTATCTCCTCTGAGAGCTAAAGTGTTTGAGCTGGGAATGCACCACTTGCAGCCGTGGGCAAAGAAAGCAGCAGGGGGGAATGAAAATTAATTTAATTTGAAAAAAAATGAGAACCATAAAAAATCGGGTAGGAGAGAGAGACAACAGTGATACTAAATACATAAATACATAAACCTCTCCCTCTACTCTACCTCTTCCCCACTTACTATGAGCCCTCACACGTCGTCGGCACCGGAGAAGCGGGGAGGTGGGGGGACTGGTGGGGTGGGGAACGCTGTTCTTTTCACCTCTTGCATTTAAGAGTTGCATTCTTCGGGACAAACTTCCTCTGCAATGCGTAGCCTCTCTCTGAGGCGTGCACCCATTGGGCCGATGGCTGCAAAACCTAGGTAGGAGTCACCAGGTTTCCAGGGGACGTCCTGGCTCCCCCTCCCCGGCTGCAAAACGTGAGAGTCACCAGATCTCCAGGGGATGTCCTGGGTTCTTCTCTGCATTCCAGCAGGGCTTCATTCTCGGTGCTTTGAACACTTTTTCTCCTCGCTTGCCAGCAGTTACTCTCCATGCAGAGTTGGGGGGGCTTCCACATCCCCTCCTCCTGGTGCCTCTTCTTTCCACCCCCACCAGTAATCAGCCAAGTGAAAAGTCGACCGGCTGGGCAGAAGATCTTCACTGTCCTGAGGTGACTGCTTCAGGACTTCTCTCTTCCTGAACCGAAGAACGTGCACCAAAGAAACGGTGTGGTCCACTTTTTCTCGTGTTATTCGAAGAGGTGTTGCTTGACACGGCTCCGGTCCCCGGGGGAGGGCACAAAATTGGAG
>NW_010424679.1:9620-12641 GCF_000710305.1 Buceros rhinoceros silvestris
CCCCCACGCTCACCATAACAAAGGCAGTGAAACCTCGTTTCAAGCCAAAAACAAGGCCCTGGAGCCGAAATCCTAAACCATAACACTCATCTAATAGTTTATTAGATCTTTACCTGATATTTAATAAACAGCATATGCATAAGACTTGAGAATAACCTGAAGCAGAATGATCTGCTCCATCAGCCCGGTCAGCTCTACCCCGACGTGCCGAGCCAGCAGCCCAAGGGCCATTCCCACACATGAGCTTCCCATAGGTGCGCGAGTTCAGTTTTTACTTTAACCACTTGCAACAGCGAGCGTGGCAATCAACCCTGCTCGTGATGCTCTCCAGAGCACGAAGGCTGCTCGCTCACTAACAGGAGAGGAGCAGATGAAAAGAGCAACACAAAGGAGTGTGTGAACTTGACGTGCTCTCAGCCTGCACAGGCCAGGGGCCAGCCCCAGCTTTTCACAGGCAACGTGTGCTGGGCGAGCGCTCAGTGGAGTCATCGACCGTTCAACGCCATGTTTTTTGAGGTTCATTTGCCATGCTCAATGACTGTATGGGACCTCTCCCTTCATCATTACCCCACAGACTCTCCAAAAGCTGACTGATGGCTCCCAGGCATCCCTCGTCTTCATGTTCCTCCTCAGCAAAGCACAAGCTTTGTCATTCGTGAGAACTGAACGCTGCAGACCCAGTGGAGGGGACAGCACAACTCTGATAGCAAAAGTCACGCTACTGTCAGCCTCGGGCTGACAGAATGCAGTTTTCCTACAAAATTCTTGGGAATGGGCCTGCCAACAGTTACACAGAGTTTGGAAAAAACTATGAATCATAATACAAGAGATTTTGAAAGTTATTGATACAGATGTTCAAAAGTCCTATCATTAATTCAGAATCTTGAAAATGTTATGCCCTGTTCCCTGAGTTACAGTGCACGGGTTCATCCTCTGCATGGCACATTATTTTGAGCTGGTTTGTTCTTTTCTTGACGTGGCACGTACCATAGATATTTGGGGTGAATTCAGGGGTTTTCCTGTATATGTCACTAAACTCACAGAATGTGGAAATACATCTTGCCATTTGTTCCAGCTATATTGCTGTGATCAAAATGAGTTTAGCCACTTTACTGGAATCCATGAGGAGTGATGAAAATGTGGTACAAATTTCTGAACCAACTCACAATGTGAATTAATGAACAGGCTTTTCAGAGAGGATTCAAGAACTAGAAATTCCTCATAAGTTTGGCAGCTTTTTTCATTGAATCACAGAAGACACTCTCATTTTGTTGCTAATTCTAACGCAGTAACCACTGATCATGCAGAAGACCTGACAAACTGAAGCTCCTTTGTTACCACGGTGGGCTCAGGAAGGGAAGACATTAAAAACCGGCACTCTGAATGCAAACACCTCAGCAGTTTCCTTCTTTAGACTGTGCCAAACAGATTTTCAGCAGACGATATTCCTTTTTTCATCTCTAAACCCCTAAGCCTAAGTACTAGCTAAACCCAGTCTCCAGCTGTGTGCAGCTTTCCGCAACAGCCACGGGGAGGCGGCAGATACCTCGGAAACCGCACACGCGGTGCGGGAAGACCAAACCGGGGGGGAAAAATCTTTTCGGTCCACCTTCCTCAGTACTTTGCCGTGCTCTCTGGGTGTCCAGGCAGACGAAAAGCTTCTTGCTAGTAGCAAGAAGGCTGTGCAGATGTAAGACGAGCTCAGCCCAAGGTACACGGTGAAGCCCAGCAGCGTGGACAGCCCCCGCAGCCCGTTAACGGGAGCGAAACGGTCCAACGCTGCCTCGGTGCCGCTGCGCTGCGGTGAGCAGGGGCTGGGACCGGCCCAGGTCAGTGGCTGGCCGCACTGGAACGCTGTGTGTCAGGACGTCACGGCAGGGAGCACCTGCTAAGAGGGATTCAACACAGGACCTGCTGGAGGGTGTGCTAGGCACCTGGGTAGAGCCTCACTGAGTGGCCGGCGGATGGGAGACGCGACTGGCACACGCACTTTGCTGCAGTGGTATGGGCAGAAGAGTTAAACATGTCAAACTGTGGCTGCGAAATGATTCCCATTAAACTAACCCATCCTTTGGAGAAACGAAGAGGAGAGAAGCCATAATGGAGATCTAAATTAATAAAATAAGCCTGGCCATCTGGCACCATCTCCCTCCGGATCTTCCCGCAGCCCTGCCCTCTCCGTACCCCTTGCCTTCCCATCTGACAGGCATTACAAGCACGAAGCACATCTAGCCAGGCTCACTCTACACATCCTTGGTGTTATTTTAATTAAAGCAGCAGCAAATTGTGACAGATGATAAAAATTTAAATTCTGATCATTTCCATACGATAAAGGCTTTTCAGCGTGGTGAATAAAGCTCTTTCCTTTTCCATTTCTTTTCATCATTTCCCCTCATTACTACTACACTGCACATAAGACCTTAATTAAAGGATACATATATCTTATTACATATGTACATGAGGCAAGGGGCCCATCCTGGACTGCCACCTCATTACACAGCACTCTAACAGCTACCATGTCCCTATTTAAGATTTATTTTATGCAAGATTTTATGCTGTGACGGGTTCCCCAAAGAAAGCTTTTCTAGGATGCTCTTGTTTTGGTTCTAGGAGAGGAATAACAGAAGTCAGCGGGAAGCTTTCCACTGCTTTACGGAAACACATTGTCCCCAACTGAGAAGAGGGGTTTTCAAAAATGTGACAACAGTACTGACTTGCTTTCAAGGATTTCACCAGAAGCAGCATTATCTTGTGGCTCAAGGAAAAATTGTTGATGATGGTGACTTTGTTCTCTTTCTGAATCTACTGTAGAAACTGAAAAAAAAACTGCAGGGGATGCCTCAGTGCTTGTCTTATTAGGTGGAGACGTTTTAACTCAGTTCCCAGCCTAGTAACTGAATTTCAGCTGATTTGTGCTCCTAATCTTTTCGTAGAATGCATCTTGCTAATTCTGACCCTAGAACTTTGCCCTGATTTCACACAGACACAGACACAGAATCATCCAGCCGGAAGAGACCTCAA
>NW_010424680.1:0-294 GCF_000710305.1 Buceros rhinoceros silvestris
CTCATCCTGTCTTTCAGAGGATGTCCAGGTGACCGACAAGATCACCATCTCCAAGCAGTTCAAGGAGAAGGTCATTCGCCCCATCTTGAAGGTATGGGTGGGGTTTTTTCATGGCTTATGTTCCAAGTTTCCTGAGCTTCCGTCACTCGGTCATTGATGCAATATCTATGTCCCACCATGTTCCTCACCCAACCCAGAGATAAGTGACATGACATCATTTTTTGACTAAGCATCATAGAACCACAGAAGGCTTGGCTTGGGAGGGACTTGTAATTCAGGTCAGAGCCAAGCAGG
>NW_010424680.1:368-1898 GCF_000710305.1 Buceros rhinoceros silvestris
AAAATCAGTTTCTTACTCCCTGTGCTCCTGTGTCAGAGCAACAATGTGGGACAAGAAGGTCAACATGGGGTGGGACGGTGGGGTTTGGGGCATTCTCTGCTCTCCCACAGTCACTGCTCAGTTCCTGCCAGGAAAACCTGACCTCAAGCCACATATAAAGCTCCTTTAAGATGGTTCTGAAGCCCTTCAGGGTGCTGCTCACCCAGCAGCTCCTGCAGACACCAAGGGTTGGACCCTCATCCCTGCAGGCTCACTTCAGACGAGACGAGTTCCTGGGCAGGATCAACGAAATTGTCTATTTTCTTCCTTTCTGCCACTCGGAGCTAATCCAGCTTGTCAACAAGGAGCTGAACTTTTGGGCCAAGAAGGTAAAAACCATCCCTGGCTCTAGAGGTGACTCCTCCAGTGGGAAATTCCCACCCAAGCTTTTGTCATCCTGGTATGGAAGCAGCATGAATGTGCGTCTTGCCCATAGTCTTCCATTCTGCTCAGCATGAGGAAACCCTGCTTGGGTGGGTGGGGACCTCCTGGGACGGTGGGGGATGGTTCCTCCAGTATTGGGGCAGGGACAAGCTTTGCTTTGGGCCGCGTTCACAGACATTATTTCTCTAATTGGTCTTTGCACATCAGAGCTCCTGAGGGGTGTGGTGTAAATAGGAACTAGGGGCCACCTCTGCCCATGGTGTCCCCACCGCTCCAGGAATGGGGTGCTTGGAGGCATCACTAATTCATCCTCTTCCTCATGCTGCAGGCAAAAGCGAGGCACAACATCACCCTGCTCTGGGACAGAGAGGTTATGGACGTGCTGGCTGATGGCTACAACCTGCACTATGGCGCCCGGTCTATCAAACATGAGGTAGAATAATAGGGTCATGGGATGGTTTGGTGGGAAGGGGCCTTCAAAGGTCATTCCCTTCAGGGAGCAGGGACATCTGCAACTAGAGCAGCTTGCTCAGAGCCCCAGGGGCCAACCTGACCTGACATGGGGCCAGCCATGGGGCTTCTGCCACCTCTCGGGGAAACCTGGGCCAGGGTCTCCCCACCCTCAGCATCAAACATCTCTCCCTTCTCTCTGGTCTCAATCTCCCTCTTCTGACCTGACATGGGGCCAGCCATGGGGCTTCTGCCACCTCTCGGGGAAACCTGGGCCAGGATCTCCCCACCCTCAGTGTCAAACATTTCTTTCTTGTATCAGGTAAAGCCAAGGACAGGGCATGGGTGAAGCCCATGGCATCACCTCCAGCCCCTTTCTGCCTGGGGATAGTCGTGCTGGGGTCTGTCCTGCAGAGGAAGGTTCCCACAGCTCCCGAGAGGAGATGGTTAGTGGGAAGGAACAGCACAGACAGTACACTCCAGAGACTGGGAATAAGTGGGATGAGCAGGAGATCCTGGGATCATGAGAGGAGATCTGTGTTTTGACTGAAGGAATTCTGCCAGAGGGTGGAAAGGAGAAATGCAGAGCCCCCTAGAAAGGGATTTTCTGTTGGGTCTGGGTTTGGTTTTGGGCCCCTCCCTGCCAGAAGGGCCTTG
>NW_010424680.1:2447-2693 GCF_000710305.1 Buceros rhinoceros silvestris
CTACGAGCAGGACCTGCTGCCCAGGGGCTGCACCTTGAGGATCACGGTGGAGGACTCAGACAAACAGCTGCTGAAAACCAAAGACAGCTCTTCCCCTGGCACGGAAAAACCCAAGATGCCGACGCTGCGGCTGGAAATTGTGGAGAAAGGCAGCAAATCCCGCAAACTGGACATCCAGGCGCCTCTGAACCCCGAAAATATCAGCTACTTCTTGTAGGCAGCGACAGGCCTGGCACAGCCTGACAA
>NW_010424681.1:0-228 GCF_000710305.1 Buceros rhinoceros silvestris
CAGGTAGTGACCCCGAATGACAGGTCCTCCCTGGAAACCGCACACACAGACCTGGCTCTCGACGTGCCGGAACGTTTTCTGCTCGTTTTGGACCTGGTGTGATAGTGCTTGAGTAATGCAATCTGTTCTTCAGGAAACCTTTGGCCGCTGGTGCGGTTACAGGGCCAGCTCTTCCCCCCTGCACGAGAGGGGCTGTTGGCCCCTCCGATCTGGGGCTGTGGGCGGTAA
>NW_010424681.1:271-1509 GCF_000710305.1 Buceros rhinoceros silvestris
GAGGGGCTGTTGGCCCCTCAGATCTGGGTCTGTGGGCTGTAACCTCCGTCTGTCCCTCTGGCCCTGCTGCAGGGGCGGGCTGGATGCACCCTGGGAGCAGAACCTCATGGTAATGCGTTTCCTGGGCACATCACACTGCAGTTCAAAATGTCCGGGTCAATGTTCATCACAGAACTTTGCTGAAAGGTTAAAATGTCTCTGTAGTATGACCCTGAGACTGATGATGCCTCTTTTTCTCTCTCTTTCTTTTTTTTTCTTTTTTTCTTAAAAAAAAGTACCTAAACCAGTGGAAATAGTTGAAAGCTTCCTACTGATAGCAGGCAGTTTTGATGCGGTCCTTCTTTACCGACACAAAGAGAATTCCATTTATCACTGGCAGTCTAACAAGCTATTTTAGTTCTGATATAATAGCTGTGATTTTATGTTTTTATTATTATTTTTGAGTTTCATTCCGTTTGACCAGTGATAACTGGCTAGCCAAGCTTTTCCTTTTTCCTTGTCTTTAGTCAGTGTCCCATTTTGGCTTGTGTGAAGGTGGTGCCGATGTGTTTTGGTTTGTAATCTTGCAGGGAAGTGTGCAGGGACAGTCACTAATCTGTAGCACTGGTGGCTTTTTTGTGTATATGTGTGTGTCCCTTGCTTTACTTATAGAGCAATATCTTTTGTCCTTGCGCTGTTGAGCAGAAGTGAAAGCTAGATGCTGGGTACAAGCTTCTGCTATCAGTTACTCTTTTTAACTTTCTGTAACTCCTCACTCAGAGGAGACTGGGTGAAAATCATAGTGACATTAAAACAGAAATTGGAAGCGATCTGAAGCATCCTCTTGTCTTAGTGTCAGTAAAAGAATTTAATGACTGAATTGTAACAGAACCGTTTACTCAAGCAGTTACCTCCATAAAGGCAGCATTAATTAAACCTCTTACTGCCCAGCCTTCAGCTAGAGCCTCCTCTCCGTGGTCCCAGATGCGGATGGGGAGCATGGTATCATACAGATGTTATTTCCGCGGATGTTCATGGAAGACACTGAGAGGAAGGAGCAGGAGCAGACGCGATCGCCCTGTGGCAGCACAGTGCAAGTCTAGGTTTGAATTGTTGCCACCTTGAAAACTGGGCTGTATTTGAAATCTTAGTAATCCCCCCAAAATCATGTGGTTTCACTTTTTAACTAGTCCGTGGCAACAAGCACAGGTTGGCAGAACAGCTTCTGGAATGTTCTAGCACTCGAATGCAGCGTCGTG
>NW_010424681.1:1605-11777 GCF_000710305.1 Buceros rhinoceros silvestris
CGATGCTCGGAGGTGCTGCCCTGTTAACGGCAGGGTTTGACGTTGCTGCACCGAGCCCTACGGGGGAAAATACAGCCCAGTTCTTGTTCGTGAGTTTTAGTGCTGTGGGTTTTTCCCCCTTCCCCAGAACCCCTGATCTTGAAGATGGTGAGTAGCCAGCCTAAGTACGATCTAATACGGGAGGTTGGTCGTGGCAGTTACGGTGTGGTGTACGAAGCAGTCGTCAGGAAGACCTCTGCACGGGTGGCGGTGAAAAAGATTCGGTGCCATGCTCCAGAGAATGTGGAACTAGCTCTGCGTGAGTTCTGGGCACTTAGCAGTATCAAGAGCCAGCATCCCAACGTCATTCACCTGGAGGAGTGCATCTTGCAGAAAGATGGTATGGTGCAGAAGATGTCCCATGGCTCCAGTTCCTCCCTTTATTTACAGGTACATGAAGCTGAGGTAACGGGGTGGAAGTAATTAATGTGGATGTGTAGCTGGGGGGGAAGGAGGTGGGCAGCTAAGATCGGTTTATTTTAGATATGCCTAGTGAGGAGAGGGGATTGCTTGCATTGTTAACACCCCAAAATTATTATGTATCTTTAAAAGATCATATCTATTCAACCATCACCCATACCTTGCAACTTGAAGCCACTCTAAAAGATGCAAATCTGCTTTGACAGTTTGAGGAAAGCCTCCAGGGACAGTGTAGGGAGGTGCAGGCTATTGGTGGAAGTCCTGTTGCAGGGTTAGTGAGCAGGCACGTACTTGGGTCTTGGGACAGAACGCTGAAGAATTTCTTAATCTCCCTGGAAGAGGAAGTGACTGTCTTGATTTAGGAAGAAGACACTTGAAATTCTTTTAGATACAATAAGCAATAGGTAGAATGTGGTGAGCTGTTTTCTCTTTTGAGTAAATAACTGTTAATCTCTTCAAAGAGAGGTAAAAGTATGATAAAGAAGGGAATAAATATCACTTTCCCTGCCTGACTGCTGGAAGTGTCCTTTAAGTCGCCTTTAAGTTTGAAGGCGTGTATTTCTGCAGGCCGAGTAGCTCTGGAAAGGCTTTCAAAGATAATCTGATTCATTCGCTTGTTCAAGAAGCTACCCCAACTGTAAATCATCCCCTGGCAGAGATCCGTGTGTCTGGTTTAAAGAGTCCGTAGCCTGCTCCGTGTTTGCTGTGCTGTCCCTAGTCAGCTTCTCACCTCAGTTTTCACTGTTGTCGCTCTCGCATGTCTGATGCAGGACCTTTTGTAGTGAACAGCCATCGCTCGGTCCTTCAGGCTGCCCGGGCCCTGTTGTGCTGGTGCTGTACGAGTCTGAGAAAGTGGATTCTCACCTTTGTGAACCTGCTGCAGCTTGGTGGTTGTTACTGACCTGCTTCCATGAAGGGATTAGGGTGAAATAATACTGGCCAGCTCATGTGGGAGAAATCTTCCCAGTCCTTAGTGGAGCAGTGAGAGATTCCAGCATACTTGTGGAGAGCTGGACAGGAGGAGCTTGAAAAAAAGGCAGGATGGGACTGCAGGGTGGAGGAGAGCTTCCAGATCACCTGCAGCACTGGTTTGTGGAGGTAGTGCCTGTTAGCAGCGCAGCATGGAGTGCTCACCCGGGTCAGGCACAAGCGCAATCAGTCCTTTTTCCGCTCCTGAGAGTGGAGAAAGGGCAGAGCTGAGGTGACTCTGGAGAGATGGGATCGCTTCATACCAGCACGTGCTGAAGTAGAGAACATCATCTCTCCCTCTTCTCTCTTCTCCTGATGTTATGTGCCAGATCTGGACAGGCGCAGGGAGAGGAGGCTGCTCAGGGCGCAGGTCTTGGCATCTCTTGAAGGGCTTTGGGACAGGTGCTTGGCTGGTGGCAGCTCAGCCCAGTGAGGTGCAGTCTTACACCAGCCTGGTTTTGTGGTGCTTTGCCACTGCCAGGGATGCAGTGGTGGGTTTTGTGGTCCTGATGCTCTGAGCTGAGGTGACAGCGCAGCTTCGGCAGAGCCATGAGCAGGGAGAGCTGTGTGGTGGAGCTCACTTGGCAGAGGCTGCTCCCTGCTGTCCTGCGATACCTTAATCTCCCTGGTACGGACTGTAAACCCTGAAGATGTAGTTTTCTAGTTCTGGCGTGGATTTAGTGTTTGAAGTTGGTCTGGTTCGAGTACTAGTTGTGCTCGCAGTGAAAGATAGCCATAAATTGCAGGTAGTTTTGCTCGTTTATTAAAGCACTTCACAATGCCTCTCTAAACACTAATGTTTGAAAGCCTGTAGGAGCTACGTTTGGTTTAGTATACACTGGTTTACTACTAACAGAAATAACTGCAGGACTTCCCTTCCAGGGCATGCCAAGAGCTGCCTCGAAGGAGCTGAAGAGGCAAGCATGTGGTTGTGCAAACAAGATTTGTCCAACTGATGGCTGGTTGTACTTTGCTTTTTGTGTGAAGCAGCTGCTAGAACTGGCTGCTTGAGCTACTCACTGCTTGTACTGTGGATCATGATGGCGAGAAAGGTGTTAGGTGCAGGAGTGTTGAGCTGTGCCCATAGACGAGTGTTCACCTGAGTAGGGGATTCCGTGTTAACACTCGCTAGAATACCTTCCTGTTTAAGGAACAGAGGAGAGGCTTTTAAAATCATCAGCAGAGGACAAATACAACTCCCAGGGCTGCACAGAGCTACTTGTTGAGACTGTGTTTTTAACTGCTGATGTTGGTGGAATGGGTGGGACAGGCTTTGTTGGGGTGGGACAGTGTCCAGCAAACAGATGGGAGCGCAATGGCCACTTGGTATCTCTCAAAATGCTGTTATCGGGGTCCAGCTCTAGCTTCTGGGCAGCAGTGGGAGCTTGATATGCCTCACACACACAAAAATAAGGAGGCTGTCAATCAACATTGAGATTCTTTTTATTTTTTTACATCGGAAACATGGCATAGTTTTATTTTCACCACTTGCAGCGTCTTTCTCTCTGGATTGTTGAGAGGAGGATCCAAACTTCATGTGTTTTTCCATCACCTCCTGATATTCCTGTGGTCATCAGGTAGTTATGACACTTCTTTTCCTTGTTGCAGCTCGTAGAGACCTCATTAAAAGGAGAAATAGTCTTTGACCCCAGGAGTGCTTATTACCTCTGGTTCGTGATGGATTTCTGTGATGGAGGAGACATGAATGAGTATCTGTTGTCCCGAAAGCCAAACCGCAAGACCAACACCAGTTTCATGCTTCAGCTCAGCAGCGCGCTGGCGTTCCTGCACAAAAATCAGATTATTCACCGCGATCTCAAACCGGACAATATTCTGATATCTCAGAGCAGGATGGATGCTAGTGACTTGGAGCCTACCCTGAAAGTAGCTGATTTTGGGCTGAGCAAGGTATGTTCAGCCTCAGGACAGAATCCTGAGGAACCAGTCAACGTAAATAAGTGTTTTCTATCCACTGCTTGCGGGACTGACTTCTATATGGCCCCTGAAGTCTGGGAAGGACACTACACTGCCAAAGCGGACATCTTCGCCTTGGGAATTATCATCTGGGCAATGCTGGAGAGAATCACGTTCATAGATACCGAGACAAAGAAAGAACTTCTGGGCAGCTACGTCAAGCAGGGGACTGCAATCGTGCCCGTGGGAGAGGCGCTTCTGGAAAACCCCAAGATGGAACTGCTCATCCCTGTAAAGAAAAAATCCATGAATGCCCGAATGAAGCAGCTGATCAAGGAGATGCTGGCGGCCAACCCGCAGGACCGACCTGACGCTTTTGAGCTCGAGCTGCGCTTAGTCAACATCGCTTTTAAAGACAGCAGCTGGGACACGTGAGCTGCTGAGTCACACCTCTCGACAGCTTCTCCTCACCTCACCGAAGGTGCAGCTTCATGGCAGTAAAAGAAATGAGCCTGAACTCAAAGCTGCTGGGCGTGGTTTCTACCAAACTCTCGTTGAGTTTCATAGATGATGTGAATGTGAGTTGGCCGTTGCATTAACGGGGTGTTCATGTGTCTGATACCAGGGTGTTCCATGTGAGTGGGAGATGGGATGATGTCTGTTGGTATGTGCTGACAGTGGGATGTCTTGAGAGCCGAGACGATTTCCAGCGCTATGTCGTGGAGTATTTCCTACATTCCAGTTTCCTGTGTCAGTGTTAGGAAATCTCATGGGGAAAAAGATTTGCACGCTGGTAGTGCTGATCTCCAGGCTTTGTAAAGTAGTTCTGTGTATATGTATTTATGTATACAAGTGACCAGGAGTGTATGTTGCTTTCCTTAAATTATTTACTGTGGGTTTGAATGATTGGGGTCTGCTAGAAAACTCGGTGAAGAAGAGATAAGAAGCATTGCTTCTTCTCCAGGCCTGAATAATAACTTTATTATTTATTTTTGTTGTCTAATGTCCAAGATAGGGTCTGAGACTTGACTTTGTAGACAAAAAAAAATGCCATGCCAGGGGATCAGCAGTTTAAGTGCCAATGTGGCCAAGCTTAGCACTTAGAGCTTAAAGAGCTCATCACCGAGGGAGCCAATTCCAGAAGAGGTGCAATCAGGCGCTGGCATGTTGGCTAGTTCCTTCATCAGGCAATTTCACTTTCTTCTAGTAATCAATTACTTCATTATTAGTTAATCTACAGTTTCACCATGTGCTCTCTACTCTTGTGTCTATAACCCAGCAGCACCTCAAGGGTTGGGGGGTGTGGCTCAGTGCATGGAGACGCAGATTAGGGACTCCTGCAGCATGGAGCTTGTTTTTAAGGGTCTTCAAAACATGGTGGCAGCAGTTTCCCTGTTAACGGAATCTAAGTGGTAACAGTGGTCATGGCCTCTTCTGCTGGTGCTGCCTCTAACCTGGTGGTGCTGAGGAGATAAAGGGGTGACTGTTTGTCTTGTAGAACACACCTATTATCAAACATGGGAGAAAACTCAGTGACTGGTGTGCGAGAGGTGTCTCCGGGGTGTGTGGCAGCCTTGGCCAATATTCTGATTTGTTTTCCTCCTTTTAAAGAAGTCATTTATTTTAAAGGTGGCTCTGAGGTAGCTGAAAGGCCCTTACTCTGCAGAAGCAGCTTGGTACGCTCGGAGAGGTTTCCCTGAGGCCACCTGAGGCTGTGCAGCAGACAGAGGCTGCTTTGTTAGAGCACAGCGCTCTCTTCTTTGGCAGGCAGGACTGTGACCTTTCTCATCAATTTGACCTTTCCGTAAAAGCAGAGTCTTTAAAAATTGCCTTTAAACCTGCAGCAAAGGCCAGTTTTCTTAAGATCACGTTAATGGTTTGTTTTTTCCCAAGTCTTACCTGAAAACTGCTCTGAGTATTTCCTTGCGTAACTCTCTCCTTGGATCCCGTTCCCCCCCGGTGCTGTGAGCAGTCCCGATAGGCCGGTGTTTATTCTGCCTGAGTGTGAACAAACAGCACAAACAAAATAGAATTTTTTTTTTGTTCTTCCATGAGCAAAGGATTCTGATTCTGCCAAACTCCTGAGGCTTCCCAGAGGGCAGCTGGTCCTTCCCTGGTGCTGTGCAGAGCTGGCGGCAGTTACCCAGGGAGCCTCCCCCCTTGATTCCTTATATTTTCCTTCACTTTATCATTTAAGGCAATTTGGCTGATTCTCAGATAAATACTTTGTCTCAAAACACCGTTTATTGTTTAGAAGATGCTGTGGAAGTAATTTTTGGAGGACAGTGTCCCCGAGTACAGCCAGCGTCTTGCCTCGGAGCAGCGTGCTGAGGATACAGCCCCTGGCCTGCGCTGCCCCTTCCCTGCAGGGAGCTGCGGCTGAAAATGCAGCCGCGGAGCCTGTCTGTGAGTAACAACAAGGAGAGAGCAATTTATTTCTATTTTCTGGGAGTGGAGATCTCTTTGTTCTCCTGGTTTATCTGGGTTCGATACAGCTGAAGCCTCAGCTTGATGCTGAAAGGAGAAAAACAAACCTCTCACTGTCTGTGCCGTGCTCTCACAGCCCGGCATGGCCATCCCGTGAGCGAAGCTCTACAAGGGGTGTGTAATTTTCCCATGTTCATCTCGAGAGCATTTACAAATACCTCACTAACATCCTCCTCTCTCCTGCCCTCCCAGGATCAACTACGTGACCTTAAAGTATGAATCTACCTTTGAGGCACTTTGCAAATCACCTGATTGTCCTCCAGGGTGTTTCAGGGGATGAACAAGCGCTAGGGAGAGCAGCACAGCAAAGTTTGGTGGGTTTTTTTTGTCTCTCAAATTGCTGTGGTGGTTTTTTTTTTGCACTGATTGCCACTTTAAAGGGTGGGAGTGCCCGAAATCCCCCTCGTGGTGCTCTAGCCGTGCTCTTGGGTGACACTGAGTGTTTCTTTGGTGGTTCCCCAGGTCTGTGTTCTGTCTGATTTGTGTTGTCTTTGTTTTAAAACCTTTGATCAGTTGTTGTAGCAGCTGCAGTTATTCACCAGCATGACACAAAGTCAAGACACTTTCCAGCACTCAGAAAAGATTTTTTTTCAAATCTTTCTTTAAAAACTGTAAAATATATTTTATGGAGAATTTATAATGAGGAAAATTATGGTGTAATTTATTAAGTTTGTGACTGTTTTTGAAATAAAATCTGAATTTTGATGAACTTTGTGCAGAAAACTGGTTTCTTCTCACTCAGTACAATATCATCAAGATGTCAGTAAAGCTGTGGAAGGGCTGGTTTGCTGTGCCAGGACAGAAGGAAGCCGTAATTCTTCATCATATCCCCCTGTAAGTGACCTCAGGCTTGTGAAAGCAGCTCCGCTGGCTGGTCGCTCTGCTGTGCATCCTCTGCGGGCAGCGGCACTGCCCAGCTCCTGCTGCTGTGTGATGTGATGTCCTGACCTGACAGAGCGAGGCCAAAGAGGGTGTTTGAAAGCAGAGCCAGCTCCCAGACCCGCTGAGGTGAGCCATGTCCAGGTGCACCCTGTGGCATCTGCCGAGCCCTTTAAGCACCAAATGAGCCAGGGCTCTTCTGGGTGTCCTTACCTGTCACAGCGGGGATTAAAGACTCAAAGCACATTCTTGCACCCAGCATGTCCTTGAACCTGTCACTACAAGCAGACCCAGCTCATCCTGGGCTGTGAGGGGGCCTCTGGCAGGCTCTGCCTACCCTGCTACTGGATTGTTGAGGCCGCAGGAAGACGCTCGCTGGGGAGAGCCTTTCCCCTCTGCTTTCTGTGTGTGCCAGAGGAGGGTTTCACCCACAAAGCCACCAGCCCTCATTCTGTGGGTGCAGCCCGGTGAACATCTGCTCTGCTGCATTTCCTTCCCGTGTCTGTGGGCTGAGCGTTGCTGTTGGGGCAGTGCAGGGGGCTGAACTGGGTGTAGCTGGTCTGAAGTCTGTGAGGGACAGTGCTGGCCTGGTCTTACCTGCCCCGAGAAATAAAATGGTGAGGAAACCCCTTATACATGATACAGGAGTCTAGGAGTCGTTTGCAGGTTTTAATTAGCAGCGCTGCACAACAGGAGGGTTGCACAGACTGCGAGTGTGACTAGGGCACACGGGAAATGCTGTAAACTGCCTCGTCTTGCCACTTCTGACCCCCACTTCAAGCCCAGTCCTCTCCTGTGTGTTGGCATCGTGGATTCCTGCATCTCCAGGAGCTGTGTGGTTAAATCCGAAAGTCAATGCAAAAGAGAAAGGGGTTGAAATTCAGATTATTTCTTATTAAAGGATCAGCACCTGAAGGGTAAGCACCTTAATTAAAGGAGAAAGTCAGACATTTGATTAGTTGGAAGTGGTGACTTCAAATAGAGACACAAATTCCTCCCTCACTAAACAGAGCTGCCATGCTTTAATGTATCTAGTCCGTAGAGGAGAGGAAAAAATCCCCAGGGAAACGCCCTGCTGCAGAAATTAGATGTGACTAAGGCAGCATCTCAGCCCCAACAGCCTGACCTCTGCCCCATCCCCATTGCCCTGCGGAACGCCGAGGCCCCAGGCTCCAGCTCACCCGTCCAGTCCCCTCCGGCAGGGCTTGGCCAGGCGATCCCCATCCCGGCTGCGCTGGGGAACTCGCCGTGTTTGGATTTTCACTTTGTGGGGATTTAAACAGGCCAATCGCAGCCCCTGCGCAAACCAGCGTAACGGCAGATGTTGCGTTGTGCTGGAGATAATGTCCTGCCCAGGGGAGCCCACGGGTGCCTACCCGCCCCCTTGGAAGGGTGCCCTGGCTTTGGAGAAACAACTTTTTTCCCCGTTGCGCTGAGCAGACACTCTCAGGTGACCTTCGGACTGTGGGCAGCGCAGAGGGCTGGCGCTTGGCTTTGCTTTTCCCTTTGCCCCACCGATGTTCTGCAAATCCTTCTGTGGGACGTCAATCATTAAGTGGCTTTAGTCCTTAAAAACCACTTGTGTGGTGGACGCAAGGGCTTGTCCCGCAAGTTATAGGAGGATTTGAACTCTGTTCAGCGGGTGCTGCTGAGCGTTGAATGGTTTTACTTTCGCTCCGAGGGGCTGGCAAGCCGGTTATGCAAATTTCTGTTCTGTGAAGGAAAAGGGACAGGTCTGAGATGCCACAAAGCACCCAGAGCGTCTGCGCAAGTGGAAACATGAGATGGAGCCGCTGCAGATCTCTGTTCCTTGGCTCCGTAAGTGGTTTTGGGGAGTCAGATGGCAGGGCAAGCGAAGCACCGAGAAGTCGAGAGACCTGAAGGATGAGCCAGCACCGGCGCTGCCAGAGGAGCCACAGCCCCTGTCCTAGTTAAACCCCTCTGCTCCCAGATGAATTTCGAGACCATTTGGGTGCCTGAAGCACTAGCACAAGGGCAGTTCACAAGGAGCAGCCAGGACGAGTGTGGGGCACCGGGCTGAGCCGTGGGGCTGAGCCAGCGAGTACTGGTTGGAGCTGGGGCTGCTCTCCTTGGGGCAGCCCCACACTCCAGCAGGTAAAGCGGGCTGGGCTGGGGTGCTGGAGCACCCAGCAGCTTTGGCACCTCCTGAAGAGGGCAAGGGGACAAGTGCTGCTGGAATTGCAAGTGCTGGGAGGCCTCTGGGGTCTCGGGGGTTTGCGTTGAGAACAGACACAACCTAAAAACCTTTGCAGGTCCCTTGCAGCTGCTGGTGGGTTCAGCCCGGAGGCTCGTTGTTGACCCTGGGGAGGTTTCCCTCAGTCCCAGCAGCTCCTTCCATCTGTCTCTGCCTTTCCTGTCTGTCCCAGCAGTCCCAGCACTGAACTGTTTTGCTTTGCAGACACAGGACAGCCAGCAGAAGACAGCAAGGCCATTGCCCACCATGGGCTTCAAAGCCCCCATGGGGGTGTGAACATCCACGGGAGCCTCCATGTCTTCTCCCAGGGCCACCTGCTGTCTAGTTCCCACTTGCAGCACCGCGCCCTAGAGGAGATGTTGGTTTCAGGTCTGTTCACGCCCCTTTGAGCCCTTGGTATTTTTAAACTGGAACAGCAACCCTCCCGCTCCTGCCCTCTGCCAAAGGAAGGCGCCTGCACCTGGGGCGCTCACTGGCATGCGGCCACCCAGCTCTCCTGAGCTGCTCTCCAGGCGGTGGCACTTTGTGGCCCTCAGACCAGAAAGAGCTTCTGTGGACTAAGTAAACCAGCAAGTAGGAGCAGCTGGCTGTTACCCGGGGCTGCAGTCCCATCATGGAGTTACCGGGATTATTTTTTATATTTTTCAAGGAGAAACGCATCTGGAAAGGACTTGATGGGACACGGATGGCTTCAGCCTTGGGCTTCCCTTGCCTGCATGCCCGGATCCATCAGAGCTGCGCTGGGAGCCCTGTGCTGGCCGTGCTGCTCCTCAAGCCTGATGGGTGGGTTTTGAGGTGGGGACGTCATCAGCAGGGCTGGGAGGGCCGCTTCCCCCCTACCACGAGCCAAGAGGGAGAAGGGGTGTGCAGGGAGCAGGGCTGTTTGATCAGGAACAAGACAGGCTCTGAAAAACGGCAGAGGGAGGGTCTGGGCTTTGGGACTTGGGACCTTTGAGGACTTTCTCAGAATTTCTCTCCCATCCCAAGGGCTGGAAGATTCCATGCCTGGCCCCATCTGTGGCTGGGGGTTGCTGGGGGTTGCTTTGCTTGCCTGGCACCATGCTCGCTGCCCGGTGAGCCGGGAGGGAAGCAGAGCCCCATCAAAGAGCAGAAAGCACCTTGTGAGAGCTCTGAGTAACTGTAAATAAAACGAAGGAACGTTGAGCATCCACGTGGCTCAGAGAAGCCACCTGGTGCCTTCACAAGGGGCTGAGGAGTCAGGTAAATCCCATCTGAAAAGTCCAAACGA
>NW_010424682.1:0-7005 GCF_000710305.1 Buceros rhinoceros silvestris
ATATTTATAAATATAATATATTTGCATTATTATAATATTAAATTTATAAGCTAAATTCTGTTCTGTGATATTCAGGGTATCCACACTTAACTGCAGTTGTCCCTCCAGATTTTACCTCATTAAAACTGAAAATATGGTATATGTCTTATTGTCTTACTACAGAAGTAGTTTATCCAAAAGCAATTATGTAGAGAATACAGCTAGCCTTTCTTTTTTCTTTTTCCTCAAAACCAGACTTCTCTGTAGAATGTAACACTACTTTTCACTGAAGGAAAATATTTTGGTATCAAAACCATGTTCTGGATATGATGCCTCCTGTTCAAAATGTGATGATCAGGGAATTTTCTTTCACTGCTCTTGTATATCAGAACCAGTTATGGCCCATATAACTGTCATTGTTTCAGTAACCTGCAAATTTGTTGTTGTAATGAAGCTTCCTGATAAACAAAGTTATTTTTATTTATTAAGCTAACAGCAATGCTTATTATGTAAAGGTCTGAGGTTATATGTAACATATTTTGAAATGCTGTATATGGACAGGAGAATATAGTCATGGTTACGGCAGTGGGCAGGAAATCACAGTTTTGAGTCTTGGCTGTGCCACAGACTTTCTGTGTGACTTTGGACAAGCTACTCTTTGTGCATTAGCTAATAATACTATCTCTATCTCCCAGGGGTGTTGTGAGCATACATTCATTAATGTTTGTAAGGCGCTTGGATACTATAGCGATGGGGCCATATAAGCACTTAGAGAAACAATCCATTTTTGCAACAATGTGCATCTCCCTGACTAAGGACTTTTTTTGCTGGAAGTTTTTCATAGATGCTTGTTATGAATAAATCTCCTTTATAATGATACAGTGAGGTTAAACTGCCTTTTGGAGTGCAGTTTAACTTTAGTATTCAGAACAGGTGTAAACAGTCATAAGTTTGAAAGCTGCTCCCAGTGAAAGAGAATAGAATTTTTATAATCAGGCATTTGAATAGAAAAGGTACCTCTCCTGATTCATCTAGTTCAAAACATGCAGGATTATTTACATCAGTATCTGTCTCACAAATAGTTTATTCTATTTTAAGCACTTCTCATTACATTGTCTAAACTACCTCCTCAGGCAAGTCATTCCATTGCCTAATTGCCTTTAAAGTTAAACAGTTTGCTCAAATGTCTACCCTATTTTTTCCTTGTGGATATAAGCTGCTCCTTCAGTCTGTCCTTTCTTTCTGAAATAACCTTCACTCACACGTGTTCAGTTCAGACACACAACACAGTTATAACAGGTTAACAAGGTATTGCTTTAGAGCTGATGGGAGTAAATTGTAATCTGATTTGATAATTTGCCTGGCTGAGTGCTGTACAGTATTAAAATCTGAATATGGGGCTCCAAGCATTAGCACCAAGGAGAAGAATATTCCTGAGCCCTTTGTAGAGGACTTTTTGGTGAGAGACTTCCAGTCCAGGGGAATAGGTGCTGCAAAGACTTCATAAAAGGTTTTGTTTTCTTATGGCTTGGTTTTAGGGTTTTGTTTGCTTTTATTTGTAAGAATTAGTGGCTGCAGAGAAATTATGGAAGTAAGAGATTTGGAAGAGTTGAGCAGTCCCTGAGGACAGTGCAGAGGGCTCTGCAGTTTTTGAGGCTTAGGAAACAAGATGTTTGCTGTGCTTCCATGTGAAACTTTTTAATCTGCAGGCTGAGTGCAACGAAATTTTTCAGAGATGCAAGTATCAGATAGAAGTTTCAAAGTGTTTATCAAAATAGGTGATCATTAGAAGACAGAGAGCCTGTAGATGTCACAATGGTGTGAACAAATACTACATCCTCTCCTACTGTATTAAATATAGAAAATTAACATGGTTTTAAAAAATATCGAACTGTAGGAAATCAAAGCTTGCGGTCAATTACAAGATGTAAATGTACAGGAAGACAGACCTCATTTTTCTGGGCTTCATGGGATTGCTTCTATGCTGTGAAGTCCATGCCTCCACTGTTGTTGTTTGTTGTTGTTTGAATATGTACTGAATGGGATTGCTTTTAATAAAGTTCCCATATGAGTCATAGTGGCAATGCTTCTCAAGACAAATGTTATTTTAAGCTATGGTCAGACTTCCTTCACAATGCAGGAAAAGAGAGGTTTGTTTCCCCCCACCCCCCATGAGTATTTGGGATTGAATAGAGTCAATATTATCCTCTATTATAGACATATATAACATATACTATTCTGCACAGAAGAGTGAAAAAGAAAGAAGTAAAGTACACTATTGCACAAACTTACTACAAAAGGAACCACAAGCATCAACTCCTAATCTTATAGCGGGTTCACAACCATCAGGCTGCTACCAGCCTCGTGTATTGTGTCCTGTTTTCTGGGTTTAGTTCTAGACTCAGTACAGCCATCTTTTCTTTCAGTTTGTTGTTAAATGCAGGACTTCTATTCCATATTTTTATAATATAACTTGATGCAGGATTGAATAAAAAAAACTATCAATAAGGTCGAGGAGAGGAAGCGTCATTAATAATTGTTAATGAAACATTATTTTCTCTCAGTTGCTTTATACCATAACATGTCTTCTGAACTTTTAGTTTATTCATGTTTCTGTTTATTAGGCATTATTTAAGTAAACCCCTTTCCAGTGCAAATATATTTTCATAGTAGGCTACTTCAGTGACAATAAAATCTCTACTAAAATATTCAGGGAAAAAGTGTAACTCAAAGAATTGCTTTTATCTTCTTAAAAACCAGGAAATATTTTACATTTTGTGTCAGACTAATCCTCTTTGATACACTGTATGCATCACACAAAAAATAATTGGGATCACAAAGATTAATCTAGTTTGAAAAAAGCAGTTTAAAAATCAAAAGATTCCTGTTTACAAAACTGAGTTGTGATAGCCAATTAAAAAAGATGAGCACCACAAACAGTGAAAAATTCAAATTTCTGTTAAAAATTTTTTGTCCTATGTTTTGTCTGTCACAAGGAAGATACACATCTTCAGCAGTGTATCTGGAAAAGCAAAAGGAGACAGTTAAGCCTACTCAAGCTATTACAGTTGCATTAGTATGTTTTAATAACTGCCTTCTTGAGGATGTTTTCTGTATGAGAAGCAGCCATGTACATAACCGGGAAAGCAGCTATTTCTCACAGCAGGAGGTCATTGGTCATAACTGGTCCTATCCACTTTGGCAGGACAACTTTATTGAGAAACGCTTTCATACCTATGGCATGTCTTTACGATTGATGCCAGTTGCACATGTTGATATCAGCAGAATAACTTGCCCCTTGCTGATCCCTCAGGCAATACTTAATATACAATTAACTGTTACCTTGCTCATAGCATCTGATATTTCAGTTTACTACATAAAGCACACACCTGCTTCTCATATCTCCTCTATATTGTCCTGAAATGATTATGAAAAAAATATTTTAAGTCCTAATAATGGTATCTAATGAAAGAAAAAAAAATCTGATATGTGTAGGCAAAGAGAACAATACAAAATGTGTTTGACATTCAAAATAAATCTAAAATACCCTATTTAACCATAACAATTATTCTAGTTAGTATACTGTCTTTTGCTAGTCCCTTGTTTCTAGAAGTAATTAGCGTGTGTTTGGGGAGTTTAATTTGTTCTAGTTTTATAGAATTCTATTAGTTTCCTGTGAAAAAAGGCTTTTCTTTCTGGCACTATTTCTCTATAAAGGAAAAAAAAAAAACCCAAACCCACAAAGCAAGCTGTTTTGGATCCA
Organism: Buceros rhinoceros silvestris; assembly: GCF_000710305.1. Lineage (NCBI taxonomy): Eukaryota > Metazoa > Chordata > Aves > Bucerotiformes > Bucerotidae > Buceros > Buceros rhinoceros. The sequence continues at coordinate 3,743 of NW_010424682.1, forward strand.
ACATTTGGTGGCATTAGATTTTAAGGTTTTATTTAACACAGTTTTACTATGAAGGCTATAATGAGATAAGTGCTGTGTACTATACTATGTCTCCTTTATAGGCAGGATAGGAATGCGTAACCTCTTTCAAAGAAAGAAGGAGAGAAAGGGAAAAAGAGACTCTTTTACCAAGTTTCTGTTATGTCAGATGTAGTTGGGTGTATTTTGTTAACTCATATCTGAAATAATGCAAAAACTCTCCTAAAATCAGTGAAGGTCCATTTTATGGATACTGTTCTTAGCATCTTAAAGTAGCTGTTACATACAGTGGGATGATTTTAAGAGGAAACACCCAAATCTTCACTTCGAAATCTTCATGTGTGCAGGTTGTTAGACCCCCCTAATGTTGTAGTTTATTCTGTGTTCGTTTCCTTTTGCATTTTCAGAAGTGATTTCAATTGAATCATTTATGGTTCTTCCATTCAGATTTTAACAGCTATTTTGGAGTGGATAACCCTCAATGGCTGTATATGAGACATTGCCCGGGGTGCTTCCAAGATGCTTTTGAGCTGGGTAAGGAAATCACTGAGTGTTGACACATTCTCAAAGCACTATGGCATGGATTGAGAGCATGTAGTTTATAAACTGTGTTACTGACCTATTATTCTGTGTATTGCTGACAGAATAGACTATGCCAGTTTCCTTTCAAATATTAAACAAAACCAAATAAACATTTTTGTAAAACAAACAAACAAAAAGGTAACAAGTATTTTTAAAAAAAAAATACTATATTTAATCTGCATGTGGTAATTCATGCATAAAAAAGAATTTATCATTAACCGCTTCTGATATGTCTGCATTTTCTATAGTAGCCATTCAATGTATAATATTATACTAGTGTAATGTCATAATATTACCATTATATTTGTATACTGGTGAGGGTAAACCATACTCAGATTTTTATTGTGACTTTAGGGTCAAAGCTAGCTGTTTCTGTGGGCACGACTTAACCTATGTGCCAGTTTAAGACTTAAACTTGTGTTCAAGCTGTAATTCCCAAATCATCTCCTCTACCATCTTATTAGTCTAGATGCTCTTGTTCAGTTAGTTAGGAGAAATGAGCTATTGTGACTCATTTGTCCTTTCGAATGCGGGCACAGGCTCAAACCTGTGCTTGAAGGACAGTGTAGACACGGGGTGTTGGTGTGGGGCTTTCACTGAGGGTGCATTAAGTGAAGAAAGCAGAGAAAGCTTTGTGTCTCTTGTTCAAGAGCCTGCTGATGAGTATGATGATCAGCACAGGTGCGATGCTGAAACCTCCAGGAGCTGGCCCAAAGAGGGGTCCATGGTCCACTTCACTCCTCTGTTGAAGGTTAAGCAATGTCTAGGGAAAGTGTATATTATTCTGTAGAGAAGGATGTTCTATCTCTTACAATGTTTGTATAGTGCCCTTTGTAATGTTTTGTCCAGCCAAAATCCAGCTGAATCAGCTACAGTGTCTCCAGGATTTTTACAGAGGTTGATTCAGGCTGTGAATCATCACTGCCCCATGTGGCAAGGGTACTATTTTAATATCTGACTTTTTGGTAACTGCCAAAATCTTCGATGTTTCATTTCATATTGTAAGTAAATCTTTCTATTTTAGAACAACGTAAGTGTTGGTGTATCTTTCTAGCAGGAATTAGAACTGTGGAAAATATGCTACTCTCTCTGGGAAACTTAGCAGCCGAAACCCAGCTGCAGCACTATCGTGTGGGAAATTATCTCTAACTAGCCTCTGTTTTATTAACTCTAACCAAAACAGTAACCATGTGTGGACTAACCCCTTTTATCCAATCACAGTGCCTTAAGAGATGTGTGCTGTCTGTGTGACAGAGACACTATCCAATCACCATGTAGCTAGTCGGGTGGACAAGAGTCTATAAATTGAGATGTATTGTAAACAACAAACGAGTGCAATTCCTAACCATATTGGTGTCCGTATTGTGACTCGGACTCCGTCCGTAGAAGGGACCCTGCAACACATAAGCATGCAGGAAAAAATGGTTCTTATTAGAGGAGCATGATTCAAAGCAAAAGCAAAGAGAGTATTTCCCTTTAAAAGTATGCCTTTTGCAAAAAAGTTTTGTGGGAAGCTGCTATACAGTAGCTACTTCATTAACTGTAGTAAGCCACAGGCTGTGTGATGTATCTGGTAAACAGAAGAAATAAACTTCCCACAAAAACAAACAGACAAGCAAATAACAAATAGGCTGTGCATGCACGGGAAGGTTGTATTAATCTGCAGTTCCTGCCATTATCCCACCGCAGGTGTACATAGATGGGCCTCCAGTGTGTTAATTCCACAGAGTCCAGTAATAAATCTCAGATGAGTTTGCAGTAATTCATTTTCATCCTACTGAACAAAACATTTCTCATACCATTTAGTATTAACTGGCCATATCTAATAGAAGTTAGAGACTGACTAAAACTTTTTTTTTTCTCTTCACTATCAAGAACTAGTGAACTATATTATACATGAATGGCTTGTAATGACAAACAAGTTTGTGGGCTAAGATATAAGATTTTTAATTTTAAAACCATTTTCTCCTTATTCAAGATTTTGAAATGAAGTCCTAAACACAAACCCAGAAGAAACTTAATATATAAAATTCTGGGCCTAATTTAACATTACAGTCTGATGCAGGCGTAGATCTCTTGAAAACCTGAGAGTTTTCAGATTGAAAAAAAAGAGTGCCATAGTAGTAAACCCATTTTAATTTATACTTAAAATGTATTAATTGTTCATTTAATGCATGTAACAGTTATTAACTGTTTATTTGAGGTTTTGAATAATTTTTAAAGCTTCTGCACTAAACTTTTGTCTGAAAAATATTTGTTTCCTCTCCACTAGTTTATTAGCAACCAAAGATTACCTTCTCCCTCAGTAATACCATTTGGTGTGCTCAAACATTACAGGGGCAGTTGTTGTCTCTTCCTCATGTGTTCAGAACCTGTTTTAACTAAAGACAGAGGTGCCTGGTTTGTTCTGGATATGCTCCATATTTGCTGCAGCTCCCTTTTGAACTTACTGCAGTAGGAATTGCAAATGGAAAGAATTAAAAGTATCCATTGCAGACTGACTTCATCTCCTGATTATTTTTTTGTGATATCCTGGCTTTGAGGTGGAAAGCCAACAGCTAAATAGATGTAAAGAAAGTTCTCTGGTTAAAGGACAAGCTACAGGTCGAAGAGCTTACTGGAAAAGTTGCCATTTATATTTGTATTTATTTATATTTTTAAAT
>NW_010424683.1:0-240 GCF_000710305.1 Buceros rhinoceros silvestris
ATGGGATGGGATGGGATGGGGTGGGATGGGACTTTGCTGCCAGCCCTGCTCCCCACCCCAGGGTTTGCCGTCACTCCTGGGTGATGGTCCACAAGTTGTGCAGAAACCCCCGTCCCGCCCGGGGCACCCGTCCCCTGTCACATCCCTCGGTGCGGTGGCATCCCACCCCCTGACCACCGCATCTCCCCACAGCTAAAGCCTTGCTGGTGTGGGGTGCTTGGCGCCAGGGAGGATGTGAGC
>NW_010424683.1:489-761 GCF_000710305.1 Buceros rhinoceros silvestris
TCAGCCCCGCTCCCAGGGCAGCTCCTGCGATGGGTCGGCCCTGGCAAACCCTGCAGCTCTGACCCTCCCATCTGCTCCCCAAGCTCAGAGTCTCCAGAAACAGGGCTGTGCGCCTTTTTTTCTTCCCCTTTTCTCCTCACCCCTGCAAGAAGCAGCACTTTTGAGCTGATTTCAGCAGAAAATCTTGGGCCAAGCCCAGCTTGGGGGAGAAGAAGTGTCCACAGCGGCTTGCAGGGGTGCCCACACATCTCCAGGAGCCTGCGATTAACCCC
>NW_010424683.1:1002-1228 GCF_000710305.1 Buceros rhinoceros silvestris
TCAGCAGCTGTGTAAATGCCACCTTCCCCCAGCACGGCGATGGAGGCAGCGATAGCCAGAGGTGTCCCAGCCGGTTAGAAGTGGCCCTGGCGGGTAGCGCCGGCGGCGAGGGTGGCTGAGGCACGGTCCTGGGGGGCCCCGAGCTGGTTCACTCCACTTTCCCAGCGGTTTTGTGTGTGAAAAAAATGAGGGAGAGTCCATCCGCTTGCAAAGAGCTGGTAAACCC
>NW_010424684.1:0-18394 GCF_000710305.1 Buceros rhinoceros silvestris
CCCAAACCATAAGCAGCCAGTTTCTCCCTTCTTCGGCTTTCAAAACAGACAAAAAAAAAGTCACCAATGGTTTATGTGCATATAATATATCTGATAATAGTGTATCTTTTTATTTACTTGTCTTATATTAGTCACTTAAATGTAGCAAACATTCTGCTGTACAGTTTATGTTCTTACGCATGTTTGTTCATGCACCACATGCTGTGAGCTAACACAAACTACCATCAAATATTTCATCATTCAGTGTTTCCTCAAGATAAAAAGGGAAAGATAGACAAAGACTGATCAATGTAGGGGGTTAATTGTCTCCTTTGGTGTCCTCTGCAAAAAAAAAAAAGCATAGTACTCATTTGAAGAAAATAAATTATCATCTTCCTTCTTATCATCCTTCATGCCTAAGTGTGCAAAAGTGCTGTCATTTTTCATTGACCTCACTGTGGAACTGTACTTGGAAAATCTGAAGTGAAAATGAAAAAATTCTAGTTGGATAAAACATTACTTTTTGCTATGTGAATCCCTTATTCATCTAGGATTTACAGTTATAAAGCTAACCAAACAAATTTTAAAGAAATGTCCTGAGCTATGAAAATCTGTAAAACAGACATGTTTGACGGGTTCCCCAAATCCCATGTTTCAGGTAGAGGCCAATACTGCTATTCTGGAATGAAAAAAAGAAGCTATTTGTCCTCAGTAGGAATACCTTGTATTGATTACGGTGCTCCTTTCACCATTAGGGTCACTCCATAAGTACTTCAAGAACTGCAGGCAGACAGAAGGGCCCCCAGCTTTTTAATAGTTGCTATTTCATCTTTGTAAGCTACTGTTGTGTTCTCTCTAGAGTATTTTGAAGTGTGGCTGGTGCCACAGCTGCGATGGTGCTGTTGAGGCAAGGTCAGGAATGCTGTCCAATGCCTTTCAAATCAGAGAGAATCAGTGTTGAGCTCACAGGGCTTGTTCAAGCTAGAAACAGCTGAGCAGAAAACATTTAAACAGCATGACCTGGTGGAAACCGTCTTCTTCCGCAGGTCTTTCTTCTGTGGCCAGGAGCAGGTGCCACAACACAGTCTCTCAGGGCTCATGTAGAGTCACAAATGACTTCTAATTAATGCTAAGAAAGCAGGAGAGAACCTCAGTGGACTTGTGAGGAGAGACCCGGTTTTAGGAAGGGAGAAGGTTGTGTGTTTTTTCCTGTCAGGAAGCTAGCAGAATGCTCTCCTCATTGTGCCATAGCTACATAATAGGTTGATTTAAGTTGAAAGAAATCTCTGGAACTCATTTCAGCCAACCCCCCACTGAAAGCAGAGCCAGCTGCAAGGTTAGATTCTGCCCTGAAGTTAGATTGGGTTGCTTGTGTCTTTGTCTAGTCGAGTGTTGAGTATCTCTCTGAAAACTGTTAAAATTTTGTCCTCAGGTCGAATTGGAATTTCTCATGCTGCAATCTGTACCCCTCTCCTCCTGGTCTATTCCTGGTCATGTCCAAGGAGAGGTTGGCTCCTGTTAAGGTAGCCAGTTTCGACTCTTCCATGTGTCCCTTGTACCTCATACCCCAGCACCTAAGCATCTTGGTGGCCCTTGTCTGTACTCGCAGCGTTTTGTACACTTTTCTTGTACTGGGGGCGTACAGGTAGCCTTCATTGTCACAAGGGCACACTGCTGATACATCTGGATGTAGAACAATGTGAAAACTAAGGACTTGCAGAGACTCGGCACTGAAAAGTACAAGGTAGTTCCAAGTGTCCTTGTGAACCTGTGGATTTTTGAGGGGAGTGCCTACAGATTCTTATCCTTTGACTTCCAGAAAATTTTACTGATCTGTCTGTTTTGGTTTCCCCGATTTTAATTCCTTGAAACCATCAGTTGGGATTTCGTGATGGACATTCCACAACAGCCAGGGAGGTACTCTGTGATTAGCAGTGCTGACAAGTTTTCCTACCTTTGGCTGGGAATCCTGTGCCACTTATGAATCACTTAGTGAGTAACCAGTAATTCCTGTGACAGAGCATATGTTTAGAATTTTGGGACAGTGTACATACGTTTGGCATAAAACCAAATCATATGATTACGAGTAAGAGTCTATAACATTATAGTGCCATCTCTGTCTTCGAGGAGGGTGTTTTGATGATTTACCCATGATTGCCAATTTGCAGATAAAGTACAGATAATTCATAGTCCGTGGTGGAGGGAGGACACCTGTAGATACATGATGAAACTTGCCTGTTGTCCCCTGTTGAAGCACCTTTGTGACCTCCCTTACCTAAGTTCAAAAGCCGAAGCAGCAGGGGGGAAAATAGGAATGGAAATGAAAGGATATCTACCTTCCCCTCTTTCTATTTGAAGAGAATTTGTGTAGTTGGTGATGATGAAGAAATTGCCAAGTTTGTTTTTTTCTAAATACGTTTGACAAGTAACACTGCAGATAATCTAGTGGAACTGGCAGCCCTCACGTTACCTTTGGTGTTAGCTCTGTGTTCTTACTGTGCAGACTAGACTGCGAGAAGAGGTGGGGATTTATGCATGTCCAGTCTTCCTGGGTTAGCAGCTGTCGAGGAGCAAGGTACCTTCTGTACAGAATGCCATAGATGGGCTGGTGTAGCTCGCGTAGCTTGCAGTGTCACATCCTGCAGAGAGGCAGACTGATCGATTGGGCTGGCTGACCGGTGTTGTACAGCACTCACATATTCAGCCTGCAAGGACAAAGGTGCAGACGCGGCACCTAACTAATGTAGTGACGTGGTTTGCAAACTGGAACTGCTTTTTACCTGGCTGATTTAAACCTGGACACTTGGAACACCCACGTCTGCCTCACCCCACCATGTGGGCATATTCTGAGTTAACCTTGTGGGATTCTTCTGATTCGAGGCTGGATTCTGTAATTTATTCAATGGGAGGCAACCTTGTCTGTCTTCAGCTTAGGCTGTAAGAAATCTTTTTCTCATAACTTTTGTCTGTGTCATTTGTTTACTAATCTCTCCCAGGCTCCGGTGGTTTAGGTTGTGTGTTTAACGAATGCCTAGGATAATGGGGGCCTGATTTGGACTATGGCTGCTGTATGCAAATAGTAAATAACAGCACATAAGACCAAAAAAAGGTCAGCACCTTTCAAAAGCTCTGAATGAACATGTATCATTTGCAATTTCAGAGTGGAACTCATCAGGCATTACAGTCCTTGTGTAGTTTAAAGGGTGTGTATGAGGTGAAGAATTAAAAAGGGGCAGAGCAGCCTATAAACATTCCACAGGGGTGTATTTTGAAGACAACAGAAGTGATGGTCCCGCAGGTGATGAATCTATTCACGCAAAACTGGCTGCCTGGTTCCTGATGAACAGCTTGATACCTGTGCTGTCCCGTTTGTCAGAAGCTGAGCACGGCCAGGGGTTCAGGGAGGCTCTTCTGTATGTGGAATGGAACCTGCTGATGTCGTCAGCAAAATGTTCCTCACTAAAGTTCTAACAAATCTGAATTATCGCAGTTTCTGTCCTCTCTGTCAGTAGAGTAGAAATCCAGAGGCCGGCAGAGTTGTACTGTTACTCACGTGAGTCTGTCGCACTGTTGGCACTAATCTTAGGCCACGTATCTGTGGCTCAGAGCAGATGGTGATTGAGTAAGATCTAGGTGATACCTTCCTTGCTTGGGACACTAGAAAACTTTACTACGTACAGCCTTTGAGGTAAGGCAGAGCTAATAGCTTTAACACAAGATTTTTAGTGTTTTATATGAGGTAAATGTATGAGTAAGTTCAATTTCATGTTTCCGCTATAATTCACTGCAAAAGGGAAAAGAGGGATAGGGATACAACAATACTCTCTACTGGATCATTGCAGTTAATAAAATGAAGAAAAAGAGAAAAATGAAGCCTAAGGGCAGCATTTTCTGTCAAGATACCTGACTTCTCGTCTTGACTTTCAAGGAGTATTTGTTAGCACAAGCATACTATGTTTGGATCACAGCATACAAAATGTTTGATTTATATAAACTTCAGCTCAAAACAAGTTAGAGTCTTATCCCAAACAACTTCTACACACGTGCCAGTGTGCTAAGAATGTCTTAGAAATAAGAAAATATTAGAAAATCAGCGCAATATTCATAATGTAACTTTTTGGCATGAGTAAAGCTGGGCAGATGACAAACTCTCTAGGCTTCTTTCTTATGCAAAAATTCCTTTTTTTTCCCCTGTAAATACTAAATACAATGTTATAGAAGACTTCTAATTAGAAAACATGAGCTAGTATGTGAGACTGTACAGTACTTTAGACCTCCCTGCATGCTTTTGTGAAATCTCTGCATCCTAAGTGAACCCAGCTTTAGCGGACTGCACCTCTTTCCTTCCCGCTTTGGAGCACAGCGCTCAGCAGCGGTGCGTGAGCCCGGCAGGAGCCGGCAGGTTGCTGGCGCGGGAAGAATCCAGTCCCCCTAGCTGCTAAACCAGTGGGGCAGCATTGGAGGCAATAATAATAGTCTGGGGTTGACACGGAGGTATTTGAGTGATGATGACACGTTGCAGGGGCGCCCGCTGTGACTGCCGAGGAGGCACAGAACAGGGAGGATCCGGCAAAAAACTTGGCAACTTTAAATACTTGAATTTTGTGTCTAAATGAGCTCTAGCGAGTTCAGGTATTGAGCACAACAGTATTTTTTATGACACTGTAGTGCTGCCTCAGGTAATCAGATTTTTGTGATGGGTATTTTTGTTTTAATGTTCTGGCAAGTTTCTTTGAAAACTGTGAAATACAGTTAGTCCATGTGGGGAGCTTTATTATTGTTAAAAAGGTACATGAATCACTTCTCACTGCTGGCTGCCAATTTTCTTTCTCTAGTTTGTTTTTCTAGGTTTAACTAGCAGTTGTTTTCTTGGGAATTGTTTTAATTTTTTTTTTTGGTGATTTACTCTAAATATCATCAGGGTGATTCCTTAATATCACTACAGTTGTGACTAACATACCATACTCTACAGTTTGGTTTTGCTTGGTTTTGTTTGGTTTTAAAAGAAAATAAACCTCCATAGGCCTGTTTGGACATGCCCAATCTCTTCTAAGTTAGATCGGAGTTATTTGCTGACCTCTGGCCTATTTCCTTGGTGTAATTCTGTTAAAACAGTGTTTCCCCTCCCCGCTGTTTTCTGCAGAAGCAGTGCTTGTACTGCATCCGCCTTAATGCAAGTCCTTTATGCTCTGAAGGCTTCACGTTTTGGTAATTCCTTTCTTTGTTGTTCGTAAGATTGATCAAAGTGCAGAAATTCTCTGTTCCCGCTGTTCTTTATTCTGGCCCATAGAATTCCTTCTCTTTCCATGATGGATTGGATATTTTTCCAGTTGGATTTGAACCCTCTGGTCATCACCCTGTGACAGCTGCCAAAGCAATGAGCTATTACGATGTTTTAATTTCTTCCCACAGTGACAGGTTATCAGTGAGAGGTATCAGTTCTGATGTCGTTCCACCCAACGTATGACTTGGTAGTTTAACATTTGCCAGTGGTGCCTCTTTGTAAAGCAGACAGATTCTCTCTCATCAGTCATACTGCTTATTTTTTACCAACATGCATTCCCTTCAGTTCTTCTGGACATGACATTCCCCAGGCTGTCCACCAGCTGATCCATTTCGCTCATATTCTGGAATACGTTTTTATCTAATTCCAGAGGACTCACTGATTTACAGCTATATTGCAGCGTAGCCGTGTAGATTTATTTGACATTTTGCTGCTGATGACAAATGAGGTGTTTGTGTTGTCTAATGAAGCAGGTGTGACCAGCCACGTGTTGGCAGTAACAGGTATGTGCGAGATACACATCCTCACTCTTTTTACTTCCAATAGCAGTCAGAGTGCTTTGCCAAGGGTAGGTTTTGTTACTTGGTGCTTTTTGGTGGGGTTTGGGTTTTGTTTGGGGGGGATATGTGTGTAATATTCCATCTAGGGGTTGAATCATTTCTACCTTTGAAAAAAGTTTTGAACCATCTTCCAAGTAGCATCTTACTCACTTTGTGGGAAGGACACATGCAGTTGCCTTTACCTCTGCAGTCACGTTTTCCATACTTCCGAGCCACACGGCATTCAGCTCTCCTTTTGAACTCTCTGTTGGCTTATTCATCTCTCTCAGTAAGTGTTGTTAGTAATGTTAGTGTACCACTTTATACGATGGCCTGGATGCCACTCATAAAACTGAAAATTCCTACACTGTATTACTTCTTAATGCTAAACTTTATTTCATAATGTAAAGAGTGTTGGGGAAACAGCTGTGAAATAAAGGATATTGACCGTCACTAAATTAAATACTATCAAAGTGGATACTGAAATGGGGACAGACTCACCTGATTTAGCATTTCTTATATCTTCCCTGCCTTGCCTTTGTTTGCCTCTCCTTTCCTTGCATTTTTAGTCTGTGAACACCGAAACTTTGAAGAGTCTTTTGATTGTGCTGTTTTCTGAACTTTAGGTCAGGTTTCTACTGGATATGTTAGAAATTGGTCAAAAAGAGAGAAACAATTGCCATAAACAGCTCCTCAGAAACAGACTGGTTTGCTTTTGAACAGGAGTCCTCATTTATTGTCAGGTGTGGATGTGTGTGAGGTTACTCTGCTCGAACATAAGGACTTCCTACTCTAGCAATATCTGTATGTCACCCTCGATCTGCTGCTGCCACTTGGGCTTCATATCAGAGGAACAAAGGGCGAAATGTCTTCAACTGCTCCTTAGTCTTAAGGCAAGTTTCTTGTTCTTGGGGCGCTTTTAACTTCAGTTTTCAATAGTTTTTATAAGCCTGGGTCCGTTGCTTGAGGTCCTTTATCACAGTCCACAGAGCTGAAGAAGGACACATGAACAAACAAGGCAGTGATCAGGGGCATCTGGAGGAGTAGTGAGCACCTCCCAAAACTGGAATCATGAGTATTTTCCAGTGATGCTAATGCAGCTTCTGATGTTGGTGACCTGCTTCCCGAGTGCCTGGGTGAGGAACAGGTGCTCTGGTGCTGCCAGTGCCTTCTGCGTCTCTCCCAGGGCTGAATCACAAGCAAATGACAATAAAGAAACAGTTTGGGGCACTGATACTCCCTATCTTGTTATCTGATTGTTGTTTCCACTGTGACATTCAGTACCAGTGCTGGTATGACCCAGAGTGCCAGGTTATATTTGACAGAGAACCCAGGCTACGCCAGGGCATCTGAACAGCAGGTGACACTGACTAATACTCCACGACTTGAAACTGTGTTGCTGATGGCATTCAGTTCCTGTGATGTCCCTGCTGCCTTTGGCACCAAGGTTGCTGCTCTAGAGGAAGGGTGTTGCCTTTCTCTATTAACTCCTCACCATTTGTGTGAACATAGGAAGGTGTTATGGGTGTAAATATTCTCTATCTTTGCCAATTTGAGTGGATCCTGGAAAGAAAAGATGGTTTCTGAGAGAGTCTAGGGATGCAGGGCATTTGTGGTGGATGGGGTGGCCCAGTGAGAAACCCTTCAGCCCTGCAACCACCCAGGAGCAGTCCCCAGAGCAAGACAGTGTTTAGAAGACAGTGATTAATTTCACAGGTGTTGGAGAGCCTGTTCCCAGCTCATCCTCTCAAGATGAAGTGATTGTCTGTAGATGAGCACTCTCCAAGTGAGAAAATTTCAGTGAGTTCAGGTCTTCAGTCCTGGTGGAGTGGCAACTTATCACCACATCAAAGAGCCAGTCAGCGTTGTTGGAAATTCAGCAAACAGCCTTGGGAACAGTGTCTGTGCCTGTAAACAAGTGGCCAAACTGACTGAGACTGTTGGAGCTCTGAAAGTAGCACCTCCAGCATGGTCAGAAACTATATTTATCTTATTTAAGTGTTCCAAAGGACAGTTTTACAGTTTCACATTCATAAAATACTACATGGTTTCTGAGGACATCCAAATTTGATGGTATATTCAGCAAAACAGATCTTGAAGTCTCCCTCCTACTTCCCACTTCGGCATTGACTGATTATTTCCTTGTCATTATTCACGTGTGCCTATGGGCAACCACAGATAGAAGAGACAAATTTTTCTGCCATGTATTACTTAGCTTTCCTGAAGATATGTTGTCCATAGGCACCTTTTGCAACCACTCTCTGAACGGATAAGGTAACCTGGGATCCCGTGCTCATGAGGAAGCTGGGATTTTGGGTATGCTTTGTGACACTGCTGCGGAGAACCACGAGCTATGTAGAAAGAACATCAAATGCCTAAGTACTGCTGCAGAAAGCTTATCAAGTCGGAGTGTTTATGGTGAGTGCCCTTCTGTGGGAGCATACATATGACCAGTACTGATTGAAGTCTAGTAGCTTCTTTTTTTTTCTGTTTAGAAGAGTCACACAGTATTAAAACACTTTCTGCTTTAAGTGGAAGAAATATTGCAACATGATGGCATTGTAAAGTAAAAATGGATCAATGTACATCTGAGTGGGGTACCAAAATGAGTATGTATTTCACAAATAGGCCTCTGAACATATGTCATTCCTGAGCACAGGTAGTTGTGAAGGAATTCTAATCCCAGCCCCGTGAAAAGGATTTCAGTCTGTGATGAGTGGAGCCTGGCCAGCAATTAAGCACTCACCAGCCCCTCACTCACTCCAACCCTGCCAGTGGGATGGAGAAGAGAATTGGAAGAGTAAAGGCAAGAAGGAACTCATGGGTCAAGATAAGAATAGTGCAATAAGCAAAGGAGAAGAAAAAACAATCCCAAGTGATGCACAATCCCTCACTCACCAACTCCCACCAGCAAACCGGTGCCTAGTTAGTCGCTGAGCAGCAGCTACTTTGGAAATTCACCCCCATCACCAAACTGGAGTGTGTATTGCTGAGCATGTCAGTACATGCACTGGAATATCTGTTTGATAAGTCTGGGTCAGCTGTTCCCTCCCAGCTTACTTGCTGAGGGGTGCAGCATGAGAAATGGATAAAGCCTTGGCACAGAAACATCGATGTGTTATCTGTTTTGGTCACAGATCTAAACCGCTGTGGTGCTATACGGGATGCTGTGAAGAAGATTAGCTCCATGCCAGTCAGACCCAGTACCCTCTTAGGTGCTTATCCATAGTCAGTGATTTGTTGTCCACTGAGGTATTTATTCTGTCAGTTTGTGGATTGCCTTACTAAAGGCGTTGACTGGGCTGAAAGGTCGATGGAAGAACCATGATAGATGTGTAGTGAGTTTTACACACATAATTACTTTGGAAGACTGAGGAAAAATAGCTGTGACATGAAGATCAGAAAGGTCGCTATGAAATAACCCAAGTTACCAAAAAAAAAAAAAGTGAAAACAAATCTGTCTCTTCTTTATAAATATGATAAACAGTATTGTTCTATATCTGTTTTAAACCTACCCGGAGTCTTTAATGACATAATCACTAAATTATTACAGGAAATGGAAGGATGATTTTTTTTAAAAAAGGAATTAAAAATGACGTTGCATTTTGAAAGCTCTTGCAATGAACTACCTGGGGTGCACATAAAGTCAGATGCTGCAGCTTAGTTTTAGAAAAGCCCTGGATGATTTTTACAAATTAGAACATTTGTAGTTAGTAAGCGTACAGTAAGAAAAAAGAAGTCTAAGGCTTCAGGGCTTAATAAGATTGCCTAGGGAACGCAGGAAAGACTATTTTTTGCCCAGTGTTTACTGTGTTGCATAATTAGATAAAAATTTCCCTCCTTTATTAACGAGATACATTAAACAAGGTCTTTTTAATGCTTTAATGAAACACAGATTTGCACATCTAACGTTATTTCACTCTCTTTAACTTTTTATTGTTTTTACTTTTTACTTCTTTCTTCCTCGTAGACTCTTTAAAGGCTTGTTGTTGAACTTACCTGTTTGCATTTGTTAATCCATGTAAGGATGAATTTGAACACAAATCCATGTCCAAGCAAAGAACTGAACGTACCTTAAGGTGACATTCCTTGCTGTCCCACATCATTACTTAGTAATGAAGTGCTGTCGTTGATACATCTGTTGTCCTGGAGGTTACTAGAAATGCCACCACGTTGGGGTGGCTGTCACTATTGTCCCGTGATCTTGATTTGGAAGACCATAGAGGTACATGCGTTATGTGTATCTTGGATGACTCCCAGGAGCTTGCTCATGTCCTGCCAGTTGGCTTTGATGGTCACACCTGCTGTTACCTGGTCTTGATGCCTCCTGCCACAAGTCTTCCCTGTCAGATGTTGGGGCTTGATGGTGATAAATCTGAAGAAGCAGCTGCTGTTCTGTAACTGTTAGGATAGTTGCAGATGTTTCAGCATAACTGTGTCTCCTCCCTTCCCATTGATTGGACATACCCACTTTTGGGGACAGAACCTACCACAGTAAGACTCTGAAGATTCTAGCATAATTACAATGCAAATAATACTAGATTTTACCTCTTACACCCTCCTTCTTGTCTTTAATACAGTTGACCTGTTGATTATGTTGCATTGTTTATTTGGGTCTGAGTTCTTACACGGCGCCTGCACAGCATATGCCACAGAAAATACAAATTGAAAAAGCTTGAACCAGCACAGACAACTTTTTACAGTTTATACAAATGAATTTTTCCTAAAACTACTTTCCATTTCCTCCAAGAGTAAGAAATACATGGTTAAAAAAAAATGGCTTGAGGAGACCTTCTTCTGTTAATGGTTCAAGAAGTCCTCACCCTCCTTTGTTTTTCCTTTCCTAAAGTACCTTTCTCATCTTGCATACCTTCAGAAGTGTCTTACTTCTTCCACTGATTTCTGGGTGTCTCGTATGCCTGGAACAGTCTAATTATTTTCATCTGCTCAACGTTGTTTTGTCTCCCTAAGTCTCTTTACAAAAGTGCTTATTTTGGTTAGCTTTCCACCCCTCCTTTTATGCTGCTCCACCGTCCTTTAATCTAGCCCAAATTGCAGTTCAATAATGAAGGTGAGGGTGGTGGAGGAGAGGCAGTTCTAGTTTCAGAAGTTAGCTGTAAAACAAAACCCTTCGGTCATCTTGCCTCTTCTGTTAGTGCAGTGTGCTCTGGGGTTCAGTCTGCTCGGGCTTTTCAGGGCGCTTGTTTGTTTTCTTGTACTTGTGTACAGAGGGAGGTGCAGAAATACCGCTGGCGGAGACAAAGGGGAAACGCGGCTTTTCTTTGATAAAAACGATGTGCCTTTTGATTCGGGACAAGCAGAGCCCTTTAACGGAAATCGTTTTGTGAGCACCCGCCAAGGTTTCTGTAGCAAAACTACTTTTGGAGCCAACTCTTGAATATTTGCCTTGTAGAACATTAACAGAGAATGACCGAGGACGTAGAATTAAGCTAAAAACACCACAGTAACGTAATCCGTTTGTGTTGCTCCTTCCTGTATTCTTCTGCTAGTTGAGGGCTTCCGTCTTTTCTTCTGCATCGCTGACACTAACTGCTGTTATTAATTTGTGTTACGCCAACCAACATAGACAGGTGTTTGGCTGTATGGCTATACCTTGGCTGTACCTTTTGTTTTAGGAGATGGACACAGAATTTTAACATATTTCCTGGCTTCTGAGCAAGCGTAAATGCTGGGAGGATAAAAAGGGATTTGGGGTAATACTTAAATTACGTGGCGAGACAATAAACTTTTAATGAATGAGATGGTTTGATAGTGAGATGGGTGGGTAAAGTGAAAGTTGTTAATTCTGGGCTTTTGTGCTGAAATTTGTAAAGCGCGATTAGTGTTTATTGCCTCCATTTTCATTAGTCTTGTGACATACCTGCCAGGGAGGAGCGTATTCGGCATGCTTGTGTAAGTTACTTTGTACAACTGGGCTTACTCCAAACATTGTTCATTGCCTGGGAGTGATAGGGTCTTGCTCGTAACTCCAGCCACTGTTGTCCTGCAGTTCCTACAAATATTACTGAACATGTTAATTAGTGAGACCAGAGTTACTAAAATGGTGTTTAACTAGCTTTACTTAGGGAAACCAAGACCACAGCGTCCTCTTTTTTATGTAGCTCCTGTTTTGTCCCATAATTAATGGAAACATTAATAGAAAATGATGTTTTCTTGACTTTTTATGTGAAAGATTTGTAATTAACAGACTTTTTAAAAAAAAAAAAACCCCACATCTTCAAATATTTAGGAATTATTTGTCATTCTTAGTTGCCTCTTCCTGATCCTTGGCTTCTTTGAAGTCAGTATCGTCTCACATGAAGACAGAAAAAACCCCAAACCAGTTCTGCATTACGGATAATGAATAGCTCGAGAGAGAGATTTCAGAGTCTGCATCTTGGCAGGAAGAAACTTTGCAGCCCTGAAGGTCGGCTGCCAGGTTAGCTCTTTTTCCAAACGTGCATTTACTGCATGCAGCAGCCTGGAGCAGGCTTTCAGAATGCTTGAAGGTCTGTTTGGAGACCGAGTCCAAAGATTTTGAAATTGTCACTTGTTTCACTGTGTAGGTAATAAACCAAAAACATTCCCTTGCGTAACTGATTCTAGTAACAGAGCACTGATTAATTGTTTACTTGTGCTCTTTTTTTTTTTGAGATTGTTTAGGGTTTTGAAAAGGAATGTGTGGCTCCTTTAGCTGGGAGAAGGTTGTTTAAGGAAGCAGGGATTTATGTTATATGTTGAAAAATCATCAAGACAAAATACTCTGCTGTCTAAAACCAAGTTCCAAAAATCTTTTGCCCCAAATCATGAGGATTTATCTGTGGCAGATTCTAATTTCTTTGTCCCTTATGAAGGAGTTGCCCTATCTGGGTCACAAATGACAAGATAAATGCCTCGTTAAACTGGTTCTAGCCCTCAGAGGGTTGAAAGTAGGCAAATGCAAAAATTAGAGAAGAAGGGTTTGAGCAGGTAACTACAGAGTTGCTGGCTGATGACTGTGTAGCTATTGTAAATAGGACATCCTAGATGACTTAAGTCAGTCTTTGAACTGGCTCCAGAAAAACTTGTGTTTCATGTGTAAAGTCCAAGACTTATAATACATTTGTACCAAATGATGCTTTAGGATAAAGTTTAATGTGTGAACTGTTTTAAAATTAAAATGTGATTGAAATTGTAGTAGAATTATTTTGTGTGATTCAAGACATTTACTTAATTGCTCTTTGTACTCCACTGCCAATTAGTTGTCTTGTGTAAGACCCAGATCCAAACTGAGCTACCAAACCTACTGAGATAGTAGGGTGGTGTAAACTCCTTTGGCTCCAAAGGAACGCCAAAAAACTTTATATGTGGTGCTTTTGTTTCTTCATTTGTTTTTAAATGGTCACGTGAACTTCTTAAGACTAGAAGCTTTCGGGAACTTACTCACTGGAAGTACATAAAGCATCAGAATCACTGAGATCGTACGCGTGCGCGCTTGAACAATATAGTTTGTCACTTAGTGTTGTACCAAAATAATTCATTTCTTGATGACAAAGAACTGAAACATGACACTTACTGAGACAAAAATTGCTTCCTTCAGCAAACACCGGGGAGGTTACACCTGCTAAGTACAAGACCAGGTCAAGTAGACGTGATAAGAATGTGTGATACTAGAGCTGTAGGCTAGTACGTGCAAGTTCACTCCCTCTAAGTTTTTCTTCTTAATTCAGCTTCAAACACAACCGTAGTAATTTTATAATTTTATAGATTATATCTTTAATCAACGATATGGAGGACTATATCTAAATTTGCTTATCACATGGAGAGGGAGCTTTCGTTAATAATAGACTTGACCCAATCAGAAGAGTAGGTGTGGCTGAAAGTTAATGCTTATGGTGGACAAATCCAGTTTTCACTCAGAAGTGTGTGTGCATTGAGAATAGCCACCTGTGCTCTGCTTATCTGTTAAGTCTAAGAGACAAAATAAATGTATTTCTTTTATAGCGGCGTGGCCACAGATAGAGATAGAAGATAGATAGATAGTAAGAGATAGAAATAGAGTTGTCCTAACCAGCTTCCTCAAAGTTAAAACCTGACTTAATATTTTCTTAGGATTTTTCGTTTTATATAATGATCTCATTATAGGAGCACGTTGTTTTTACTCATTACAGTGAGTCTCTGCCTGCCTTCCTGTGTTTGGAACCGCTTGGCAGGCTCCACCGCAGACATTTAATATAATTAACTTGAAGGTGTTTCCTGCTCAGACGTTTTTAAGCATCCGAGGATGAACAAGCACTGAGGCTGGAAGATGAGCTGTTCGTAACCAAGAGTTGAAGGCCTTGTAGTTTAGTAATCCAGAAGAGAGCTGTTAATGGGTAAAGTGGAAGCGGCAGCATTAAGTAAGTGTACTGAATTGTCACAAAGTGCTCATAACTTTAAATAACAAAGCCTGACACAAAATTAACTGGGCTGTCAGTGTCCCAGTTAAAACAATATTCTCTTTAGTTTGTCTGCAGCTCCTTTCCCAGAAGCCTCGTTTTCATTTTTCATTTCCCCCGCTCTTCTGTTTTTTATATCTTGTATCATCTCTCGGTGACTGTAAGATCACTTCTGATAACTGTGGAAAAGAGAAGGAGGTGAAAGAGGAGAGCGATAAATGAGTTTGCGAAGAGGCAAGAGTACTGTCAGGAGACAACTTCTCATTCCTCAAAAGGTGAAGCAAAACAGACTCTGAAAGTGAAGCCTGTGATCTTCTGACTCTGAAGACTTAAGATGCAGAGATGCAGGCTCACCTGAAGTGAGCCTTGCAGTGAGCTCATGTCCAGGAGGAATTCTGAAGTCTGCTGCTACTTGCTCTGCAGGCTAGTCCTTCCTCAGAAGCTAATACGACTTCAAAGAAGCCCTTCATAACGTAAATCGATGTTGTGATGTCTGTTTGAACTGGCAGAAAGCCTGACCTCTGTGGAGGCATGAAGAAAGTCCATCCACATCCACATATTTATTTTGATGTGTAACTTTTGACAATTTAAATATCTATATTAATTGAAGAGTGCTGATGGTAATCTTGAAGGGCTGCAAGACATACTGTGAAATGGTATCTCGTGCTTTGTTTTGAACAAGACCAATTTTTATGTTGCATCTGTGACAGCAATTGATATATATTGGTTTTGAGTCAGCTTTTCACCTTCTAAATTGTTCTTCTGTTGAAAGGTTTAATTTCCAAGACTTCCCCAAACTACTTTTTCTGCTGGACTTGTGACTTGAAAAGCCATACAAAGTATAAAAATAGATTTTTAAAAGTTGTATTAAAGTATTTTAAAATAATTTTCAGAAATATGACTGTAAATAAACAGGTAAGATGAAGATTGTTTGCTCTGAGACATGAGAGTCATGGACCTGGCCTGGTGAACGCATTCATAAGTTGTGATTGAGTATCGTCATCCTTTTACTTCAAGACACGATTCAAACTTCACTCAAATCTTCCATAGAGAAATATGCAGAGAATTTGAATGAGAATTGTTAGTGGTTCCTTGAACCAAAACAGTAAAATGTTAAGATTTCTATGAAATCCTCTGCAGGTGCATGTTTCTAGATAGATGAGAAAATCCGTATTAGTACATTTTGCCATGAAGTTATCATTATTTGAAACCTGAAATTATACAGTCTGTTATTAAGTCTGCAAGCAACAAAACATCTCACATTACAAGTCTTACATTATAAGTCTCTGACTTAGATAAGTATAACTGTGTTTTCCTATTACTTCTTACTGAATATATAATTTAAATTCCATTTTCCATTCCTGGCATCAAAAAGCAGTTGCTCAGTAATTGTAATAAATTGTTCTTTCTTTCTACTTAAAGCTCAGAAAAATTTTAATGGCCACTTCTCAAAGCTGGATTTCCAAGTCTACGTGATTATCTGGTGCCTCTATAATGCCACTTTAAAAAAAAAAAAGGTATTTGGTTTTTTTCTGCAGCATGTTTGTACCTGGATTGTAGGTTTCCTAGGCATATAGATTGTTGATATGCAGAAATGACATAATAAACTTACTCTAATGCAATTTGTAATCCCAAATCTCCATTGAATATAAGCCACCGTGTTACTTTCTGATCAAAAGGAGGTGGCTCAGTGCTTTGTTGCCAGAAGCCTGGGTTTCAGTTAGGCTCCGCATAATTGATGCAGATGTAAAATGGCTGGTACCAGGCGAGTTGGTTGTCTTTGTTGTAGAGAGTGGGCTAATTTAGCTCATGAAATCAACTGGGTTTAGGTGAGTGCCTTTGCTGTAATTGCAGGGTGTGGTTTATGAAGATTTTGGTGAATAGATAAATTGAGTTTACGCAGCACCAGCCAAACCTCACAAGTTTTGCATGTTTCTCATTCATTTGGTCCTTTCCTCCCTCTCTCAGTCTATGCTGCTGCGGGTTCACCCCGCTGCACGCCACTCGGCTCGGGGGACCTGCGGGGGGGTCTCCTTGATGGGTGCAGGAGAGGCTGGAGCAGGGGAGAGCCAGAGCGCGAGGCTGCTGAAAGGCTGTGTAGGCTTCTGGGATCTCCTGCTGAAAGGGATCTTCCAGGTTCTCATTCCTGTAAGCTGCTGTCCCCAGCCACGGTCTGGCAGCGTGGTCATTTATTTCTGTATGACAAGATGTGGCCACACCAGATCGAGGGTTCAGGTGTGTTTAGCTAGTGCATCCCTCCTTGCTGCCTCTGTGTCTGTCCTGCGCAGGCTTCCCAGCACAGGGAAGTGGAAACCTGAGAGCCCTGTTTTGATGTATGTAAACCTCTTTCATCCCTTCTTGCGGGCAGGAACATTTTTCCTCAGAATTAAAGACTTTCCTTCTCACTGCTGGAATTGCACTGTTTAGAGATGCCCAGCTGAATTGGACTTTTCCAAAGTCTAAGGTAGATTACTAGATGCTCGCAACAAACTTTAAAGAGCAAAGAGCACAAACTTTGCTCAATTTTTTCCAGGTGTCACTTTGAACCAAATGCTAATACTCACATAAAAGAGCAGGAGGCCAGATGTTGCAAGTGTCAGTCTATACGTTCAGAAGTATTTTCACGTCCCTGCATTTGTAAACAGCTTTCTATATCTCTCAGTGTAGCTACAGAAAGTAGCAAAATTATGCGTTAACGTGATATTTCTGTTTGTCGAGTTGTGGTGAGTCCATATGAACTAAGGAAGAAAAGCATCATGTGTTTAAAGAAATGAGTGATGCTGGTTTTCTGTCTCCTCAGTCAAACAGCTTCATCTGGTTCTTTGACCTTCCTACTATGTAAAATGAGATACTACCTTTGTTAGGCAAGTCAATGTGATGATTATTGTTTATACAATGCTTAAAAGCTAGGTCAGAACATAAACATCAAGATTAGCTTTACAGTGCAGCGTAGTTACAAATGATAGCCCACCAAAACTGGAATTTGACTTTGCTTGGGCTCGCTGGATGCTACTGCAGCGTCAGACGTGATTTGTTTTCTATTACCACAAAACAACACGGTTCATTATGTATCTCCTTTGCCACGTCTGTCAGTTAAATGTCAGATGTTCTCAAAAGCTGCCAGTAGTTATATATATTCAAAGAATCAGGTTTCCCCTGACAGGTTTCTTTATAGCGCTTCCTTCTCCCCCAAAAATTAGGAGTAGAAAAATGACAGTGGAAGATTCCAAGAGTATTTTGCAAAGACAATTTTTAGTAATAGACTTTAGCTATCTCACACACGTGGCTGCATACATGGAGGTGATGTAATGTCAACGCTTGGCTGTGAGAGGAATGGAGTGGTTATCACATGCAGCTTGGGTTTGTTGGGGCACATCTGGCATTTATGCAGAGGTGCCACCCAGTGGCCAGATGGTCATAATGATTTTTTTCTGCCTAGTTAAAAAAAAAAAAAGTTAGGAAAAAAAAGAAAAGAAAAAGCACGCTCAAAGAGGGCATTTTACAATAATATTTTAATTATTATTTTTTTTTAGACTTCGTGAGCAGCACATGGGGTTCACTTTCTTGAAAAAATAGTAACCGACAAAGTTTGTTAATGGTCTTAAAGTTACAGAATAAAAAAGAGCTTCAGTTAATTCAGGTAGTCTCCAGGTAATCAAATGATAGAATGTGCTCCTCCTCTGAAACCAGGTTTCACAAAGTGTATCAGTGTATGTTCAAGTGGTTTTGTACCAAACCAGGGTGCCATTTTTCTTGGTTTTGTTAGATGGGGGTTTTTTTCCTATGCAAAGAGCTAGAAGTACAGCCAGAGAGATGCGATTTGTCTGTGGTGGGTTATAACAGACATTTGTGGTGCTTCTCCTCATAGCAACATTAATACAGAATGATAATCATAGATACAAAAAGGGAAAAAATGGAGTTGCTGTGACGATAGTTATGATGCCAGCAAGATAAGAAATTAAATCTATTTAATTTAGATTAAATAATTAGATTAAATTTAAGTTAACTAAATTTAATTTAGTTTTTAATTAATTAAAAAGTGATTCAATTCCTTAGGTGAGATTAACAGGAGGGAAATGGCGATGAGCACGTGGTAGAGGGCCGATGTAGATGGAGCTCTACACTACTGTTCGGGAGGATTTTAAGTAGCTGTTTAATGGCTGGGGTTTTGGTGC
>NW_010424684.1:18525-41752 GCF_000710305.1 Buceros rhinoceros silvestris
GCTCAAACCGTTGTTCACTGTTTCCATGTTATCTAGGGGATAACCTTGTAATTCAAATGCAGCTCTTCTCAATCTGAAGTGTCTGTATTGGGTTTATTTCCCAATTAGTAGAGGTGCTAAAGAAGTTAATTTGAAAAATAATGAAGAACTGCAATAATTTCTATGACAGTGGGGCCTTTTGATTTTGTGAAATGCAAAGGGGTCACTTAGAAAAAGAAAACAGAAGCTGTTTGGGTTTGCTGTATTAAATATCTGGCTGCAGAGCCACACCGTGTATTGTGTTAGGACTCGGGAAAGCATCTTTTGAAGGACTAATGGCTGTGGGATGTCCAATTGCGTGCTGTTTGATGCACAAGAAAGCCAGATCCTTGAAACCATTTCATCTCATGAGCAGTTGCTCAGAGCTTCAAAAACTGCCAAATGCAAACAAATACACTTAATAGCTTGAAATTAGTATCTTGGACTGGGAAGGCAGTAGGGCTGAAAAAATAAATACGCATAGGTATAGCAGTGGACAACAAGTATGACAAGTTTGTGGTGGTGCAGTGGCTCAGAGCTCTGTGCAGTCTTTGTGTGTGCAAACGTACCATGGGACAAAGCAGACCTGCTCTTCGTGATTTTTGGTGTGGCTAGAACAGGAGCATCGTGTCCAGCTCTGGACACATTTTTGTCGAGGTTTTGTCAGAAGGAAACAGAGAGGAGAACATGGGAATTCATTAACAAAAGGGAAGATTGTGCTAAATAATGGCTGAGAGAGAGATACAGCTGAAGCCTGCAAATATTTAAATGGTGTGAATTTGCCAGACAAAGGAAGGAATTATTTTGGCTGACATAGTAAGGCAGAGTGGAGTAACTATAACAAAGAGTACTTTTAGGTGAGGTATTAACCCTGTAATTAAGGTATATGACAAAACAATTCAAAGTAAGCCAGTAGGAATACATCTGCCCTGACGAGATGTGACCTAAGGTAGTTTAAACAGACTTTTCTATCTCTAGGATCTAGAAAGGTGGAGGCAGAAAGGTAAAACTTGATTCACCTGTGAACCTGAAGCCTGGCCATTAGGTGGCAGGGTGCTGGCACAAGAGGTGTCAGGCTGCCTCCCCACCACTTCTTAATGCCATGGCCCAGGAGTTGCTCAGAGCCACTCCTCAGTCCCCTGGCCTGGGAGACGTTTGAGATGCTCAGTTTTCTGTAAAAATCACACACACACACGCTGTCACTCCCATGGCAGAAACAAGCGTGTGTTCTTTCAAGGATGCTGTGTCTGCCCCAGATTTTCACTTCTTGAAACCTGTATGGGTAGGTAGGAAGGTAGGTACAGAAGGTGTTTAGTTACCCCAGTGTAACCATCCACTTTGTAGAGGAGCAGGTTGGGTGAAGTTGGTTCAGGTCTGAACAATGCTCTAATGAAGGAAAGAGAAGCCCTTGTCTTCTGTACCTGGGGATACAGTAGTGGGACTGCTGAGGCAGTGGGAAAAGGTGATGCAAACGTGGTACGTAGCGTGCTGCAGACTGTCCAGGGAGTTCACGTACTGGTTTTGTGAAAGAGATGACAGAAGGAATAACAAGCAGTAGCTTTGTATGGAAAAGTTCATCCCAGAGCAGGCTGTTTGAAATGCTCAAAATATATTAAGACTAGAACAAGAGCTACTCAAATAAAGTTCAGTAAAAAAACCCCAACTTGTTTAAAATAGAGTCTGCGTTGCTAAAGGACCTGCCCCAGGGAGCGATCCTTATATATGGGTCCACACCTCTCAAGATTACACACCTCTGGAGTGAACTGGCTGTGTTTGTGCTGCCTAATACTTGACCTGGGTCCGATGTCCCTGTGGCTCAAAGACCATAATTATATTTTTGTGGCTTCAGTTCAAAGTGTTTGAGGTAAAGTGAGGGCTGCTCTGCTGCCTGCAAGACTGGTGTTTTCATAGCACTCTGCCAAAGGTTGTGCTGCATGCTGGGGGGTGGGGTGTGGGGCATACAGGGGGTGTCTGAGAGCAGGCGGCTAGCTGGGACAGCGTGGGGCGGGAGGAGCTGGAGCTGGTATAGTTCCATCCTTGCTCTGCCATCCCTAGAGCAGTCTTGTCCGCAGAGCTGCGCCTCAGCTCTTCCTTAGAGGGAAGTAGTTGTTCTCCTCCAGAGCAGAGTCCAAGCACAGAGTGATGCATGTGCAGTATGGCCAAGGAGGAGACCAGGACCAGGGAATGAACCAGGGAGGTAAATTATTTGACAGCATAGGTGCACCCATCGTAGTCATGAGCACCTAGGCGGTGGGCGATCTGGGGAAAAGCCCTTTGCTACTCCTGATGTTGTTCTGTGTTTTGTAGTAGATCTTTAGCACAGACACTTTGCTGATCAAATTGATATTTGCTGGTCCCAGGGAAAAAATTAAGTTCTGATGCAGTGTGGGAGGGGGGAGACTGAGCAGAGCATCTGAATAAACAAACAAAATGTCCTTCTGTTTTAATCAAGTTGCTCTTGCTCATACTTGCTCTCTCATTTTTCAAACATGATCTCATATGCTGTTAAAGTGTTGATTGAAATTGGGAATTAATATGCAAGAACCATCTATTGGGTACAAAAATAGCAGACTGTGGATGGATATCAGGGCTGAATATGATGGATTAGGATGGAAATCGTGACTGTAAAATTTTAAGGATGCCAGTGTAATAAGCATTATTAGTTTAAAATGTACAGCAGTCCCCCCTGTTCTTCTTTTTCCTTGTGACCTGTTTGCTTATTGGTCCTGTCTTGGTGTTTTCATATATTTTTTGTCTTCAGGTTAATTAAATTCAAAGTGATTTGTAATTGTCATGATATTTTAAGACAATTAATATCTTAAGACAGTTAATAGGATAGCATTGTGTCACTACCAACAACTTCAGCACGGACAGGCACGAGCAGTGGGGCCCAGGTGCGTAGTCTGCAGCGTAAAGAGAGCACTCCCCAGCTTAATTCCCATCTGATGGTTTCCTTTTCTAGTCAGTATTTCTGCTGTGAACCAGTATCCCTGTACTGGTAAAGAGAAGATGTGTATAAAGCCGTTTCTTTCTCCTTTTAGTGCCTCATGCTCTCTTCAAAACCTTGGTAATTTCCAAGGCTTCCTACCTGCTCTTCCTTTGTTTCACTGTAAAATTAGTTATTATTTTCATTAGCTGTATGAATACATGCCAAACACACATTGCTCTAGACAAAGTAAACATACTCTGAGCATTTTCGACGTAATTACGTGTACTGTTTAGTAGCCAAACATAGCAAACAATAAACTACTCAGTCTGTCATAAATATTCAACCCACCGTTCTTCCTGTTTTAAAAATTCTTATGTCCGCAGCTAAAGCTCCTCTCCATGTGTCTCTGCCAGTTGAGATGGTCCTTGCAAAACATCTGGGAGGGTTTCACAATATGCCTAGAGTGTTGCAAGCACCCTTTTCCCCCGGGAAAGCCCCCTTGGGGCTTTGAGCGAGTGGGTATGGTTACACAAACAAGCCCGGGTGAGGAAAGGAAGGGTGTGGGTGACAGTGCGTCAGCTCCTCGGCGGTAACTGTCCACCTGCCTGCCCTTGCCCCACAGTGAGTGTCTCTGCAGGGAGTTGGGGCGAGCTGCTCCACGCCGGGCTGGAAGGGGAGAATTTGTCTGCGCAGTTAGGGTGGAGGAGGTGCAGAGCTGTGCCTTCACACCCCAGTTTGCCCCCGGCAGCTCGTGTGTGTGCCCGTGCCCGCAGGCGGGAAGCGTACCAGAGCATTTCCCTGGAGAACGGCCAGGTGCTGGGAAGTAAAGCTTTTGGGAGGCTCTGGTGAGCTCAGCTCAGCAGCAGATTGTTGGGAGGCTAGACTTTAAACCGTGAACAAATTCAAAGAGTGCCTCTTCTCACCCCTTTGGAAACCTGGAGTTTGCTGTTTTCCAGTACACCGGCTTCGGGTTGCGACTTTTCCTTCTGCTTCTGTCAGCTCCAGCTTTTGGCGTGAGATTGTGCCCTTTAAAAAAAGGTGTCTGAAAGAAACGGTGCTGCTTCCTCATACTCTGAAAGCAACGGCTTCCTGGCCGCCCTGCCACGGACCTGCCAGCGCCCTGAGGACTAACAGTGTCTCAGGGATTGGTGGTCCATCGAGGTCGGTCGGGCAGAGGCAAGGTGTGAGGGTGCCTGCACGGGGGCTCTGCCTCTCTTGCTGGAGGGGAGCCAGCAGCTGCCTCACCCAGCGAGCAGCACAGACCCATTTTCTGCAGCAAGATGTGGGGGATCTGGGGGAAACATCATGACTTCCTACCTAGGAAGTGTTTGCTTCCAGAGCGTTCTCTTTTTGGCATTTTGACCTGTTGTTTTCTGACGTCGTGGAACACTTGGGATGCAGATGGCTGGCAGCAGCCCAGCAGCACCACTGCGAATGGTGGCCTCTTGCAGAATGTTGGTGTCACCTCAGCACTTGACAGCTCTTCCATCTGCTTCCCATGATGTGCTGTTATTTTCCTCCTCCTTATCCAGACTTCTTACCTGGACGTAAACCAAGGGCCTTCCCTGTCTTCTGCCCGTACTGTGTCACTTGTTTCACTGCTCTGAGTCACCAAGTTGATAGCCCTCAGTCTGCTGTTGCTCCTTGAGCTCCAGTATGTACGTTAGACAAGGCAGGGTGCAACAGGATCTCTCAGCACTAGGTGAGCCACTGGTTGACGTAACTTTTTAATTCTCTCATATACCATGTGTGTGGAACCACCCCAAAAGCAGCCTCCACTGGTGGATGCAGAAAATGAAAATCCAGATGGACAGCTCAGAGTCAGCTATGGCTTGGAGAAGGTGACCAGTTACTGAGAGCAATGCAGTTTCTTCCTTAGAAGTAGGTAAATAAACAAAATAATTGCACGTGTGTGTTGGGATATATGTTAAAATATCAAAACATTTTCACCACAATTATGCAATACACTGAACACCTCTATAAATAGGCCTGAGGTTTTTCTGCTCCCTTATTTACTCTTTGAAAACTCTGTATGGCAGTCAGCTTTTAAACTAAACTCGCAAGTAAAGCTGTACAAACAGAGCTGGATTTGGGATTTGTGATGAGTCTGGAAAAGAAGCCTATGGGAAAAGGAGTTTTTATCCTGCTGAGATGGAAAATATGCATATTTTTAAGGAGAAAACAAAACAAAACCATTTTGAGTTTTTTGTTTGTTGGGTTTTTTTTTTTTTTGCTGAAAGCAAAATAATTTGATGAGTATATTTTCTGCCTAAAGATCTCTCAGTGTTTCAAACTGGAGTGAGTTCATCAGAAGGCCACCAGTATGATCAAGGGTTGCCTGTGAGCCTGCCCTTGCCCTGCGAGGAGGGGATGGAGAATTGGGGCTTCTTCAGTCTGGGGGCAAGAGGCAGCTCTGGGGGATGATGAAGGTCCTGGAGGCACCCTAGTACGCGTGAGTTGGTCATCAAGAAGAAAGATCCAGACTCTTCACAGGGGTGCATGGCAGGAGGAAAAGTGACAACAGGCAAAAATGGAGAAAGGAGGAATTCAGAGTGGATGGAAGGGAAAACAATTCCTCTGTTGCCCAGAGAGGCTGTGATGTTCCTGTCCTTGCACATTTCCAGGAGCTGACTGGTTAAAGCCCTGAACAACCTGCTGTGATCCCAGAGGCGACCCCACATCAGGCAAGAATTTGGACCAGAGACCTCCGGGGGTCCCTTGCAGCCTGAATTGGCCTGTGGTAGATACAGGAGAATTTTGAAATACAAATGTCAAAATACATAAATTAAAAAAAAGGATGAATTTTAACTAATTGTTGAGTCATCTAAAGGACTAAATATATAAAATGTCATTTGTATCAATCAACCTTTTGAATTAAGCCATATCTTCAGAGAAGTCTGTATTCTTGCTGCTGGGATTTGGCAGACAGTGAAATGAAAGGTTTTATTATTTCATTTCTCTCTGAGGAGGAGACCAAGAGAACTTTTTCACGTTCTTTGGATTCAGAATTGCAAAATTGACACTGCAGCATAAACATAAGCAAAATTTGGTCTGTGAAGCTTTAGCACTGACTTGCTAAAAATTAATGCATTGTTTTAAAGGTTGTATATACTTTCATTGTGACAGCATTGTCCCAATAAATGACCATCTGTTTTGAGAATTCAACTGAGTCTTTACTGAGACAGCTTCCAGAAGGAAGGTGAACAGAACCTGTGATGTAATGTGGAACTATAAACCCCCAGTGTTGTAATCTGCTGTGTCTGTAGAGGCGGAGTGACATAAGATGACTGCTTTTTATGCCTTGTGGCTCTGGTGTGGTTATCCTGATGAATATCGCACTCAGTTTTGGTTGTTTTGTTATTAGGAAAAAGCTGACAAGTTAGAATTTCAGATAGCTAAAGCAGATGGGATGGGTTAATGTCTAATAAGAGGAGCAAGTAGTTTGGCTAAAATGAATAAAGCTGTAAACTTCAGAAGTACCAGAGGCCTGGAACCACAAGAGGAGAAGAGAGCTTAGTGTGTTTTGTCAAGAAATACAGCAGGTACTGGCTCAGACTTTATTTCACTAGGATGTATTAACTGAACAATGTCTCCTCTCCTGTCAGGTACCGTGATGTATCAGGCAGACACTATGCAGTTCAAGAAAACCAAATACCATCAGTGATCTGTCCACACGCTTATGTTATTCCAGCGATATCAATGTCTACTGCCTCGTTACCAGCAGCACTTAAAAAGGTAAGAGAAAAGTGAATATGCCTGTTTACATTAAATAAATGTGTATATAGATACAAGTATACACACAAACACGTATACACGTCATAAAGAAGATGACTATTCTGAAAACAGAGTGTAACGCTAGGTATAGCTGCAGTCTTCCTTCAAAAGACCTGTGTTGGAAGTACTGGAAAATTTTCTAATTAATATCATGTACGGAAATAAAGAAGGTGCATAATGACTGTAGCTGGCATGAAGAGCCAACAAAGGAAATGGCTTGAGGAGATCTTCCACATGCTCCCACAAAATAGATGGCTTTTTCCTTTTGTTCATGAAATATGTATAAGCCAAAATAATAAAGGAACAGCACCTACGCTTTGACAATTTCTCACTTAACCTGTACTGTTTTCTACATTGTTTTGTTCCAGAGAATGAGAAATGGCTACGCGTTTGTTTTCTAGCGTTCATTTAGCTCAGGTAGTGTTACTCATTTGCTTGGCAGCAGTATTACTTCTTGGAAGCAAGCTAGGGAAAATGCTAATTACTTCTGTTCTAATGTGAGAATTTAATTTCAGATGGCAGACAAGGTTGTGCAATGCGATTCTTGTCTTTATTGCAATCTTTCCATGGAGAGAGAAATACTTTTTTTTTCCACATTAACAAAAGTACACGGCAGGCCAGTAATTGAAGAAGTTGCTTTTTTCTTGGTTGTGGAACTAATATTTATCTGAATGTATTTGATGAGGGCTTAAAATATTCTGTCTTTAAAACAGCAAATCTCGTCTACTAATTTTCTATATGAAGCCTTCGGAAAAGACTCATTGGTCTTCTGCTGAACTCACAAATAATGGAAACCCCAAACATCCCTTGTGATCTCATTCAGCATCTTGGTTCTATTGATAGTACAGAAACATGCCTACAAAAAAAGCTCGGTTGAGTTAAACTGTTGGGGTGTTATTCCTCTAACCTGGAACCAATCTGTTTGTATTAAGAACATTTAAAAGCCTTTAAATGAAGCCTCTAAAAGAGTACCAGAGTATCATTTCGTACTTTGCTGCAAAACACAAAGGCCCGATTGTTAGATAAATCATAAAAATTGAGGAAATTGTCTGTGTGGGGGGTGTGTGGGTGAATTCAGCAGTTTCTTCTGTACTGGGATAATCTGCTAATGTGTGTAATAATACAGTCACCTGCTGATGAAAGGTGGTTTATGGGGATTGGGATTTAATGAAGCCCTGCCTTCCCTCAGCAGTTCTTGTGGGAGAGCAGTAGAAAAGGGTGTGTGACACAGGACATAAGCTGTTTGCACCGGGCTCCTCCTCTCTGGTGCTCTTCTCTCTTTGGAAAGCTGTTCATAAGCCTTTCAAAGGTGAATGTCCTAAGTAGAGTCTTGCAGACTAATTTACACAGCCTAATTTGTATTATCCTCTGTTTTTGCCTAATTTAGGTTTTTCGCTTTACCTTGGATAATTAAGAGCTGACTCCAGCAACAACTAAAACAGACAAGCTCTCCTGCATTCTTTTATTAATTAAACACTCTTCCTAAGAAGCCTCGCTTATCAACCTGTGGAGCTTGTTAACATTTGGGTTTGTTTTCTGAACAAACAAACAAACAAAAGTAATTTTATTTTGGTACTTTCCCTTTCATTTTGGAGGTCACTTTCACCTAAATTCCCTTCCACTCTCAGCCAGTTTGTGCCTGCTAGTCAGCAGATCTAAAATAGCCACTCCCTTAATGGCTTTCTCCACCTTCTGAAAAAAAGCCGTCCCCAGCATTTTCCAAGAACTTGTTGGACTGTCTCTGTCTTGTATTTCTTTTCCTACAGAAAAAAAAATTAATTCCAAGAAGTAATTAAAGCTGTCAGGTTCTGTCCTTTTGGATACTTCCCTTGCTTGATCAAAAACCAGCCTTCTCTCCACCCAGTTGTACTCATGTCTTACAAACTTCCGTCATAGCATACCCCGTCTTTCCACTTTCATCTTCTTCCAGGGCTGTTAACAGATCTTCATCTTACTTATTCCTGTGCTTCACGGCAACTGTTCTTGATATACAGTGTGACTTTGTCTCTTTCTCTTTGTGTGACTTTCTTAAATAGTGGTGGTAAAACAGGAGGAAATTACCAAATGTTTAAGATCTCGTTTGATAGTGCTGCTCAGTGAGTAAATGTTGGTTCGCCCGAATTATAAGGCAAAAATATTTCCTCTCACTACATCGTTCTTATAGGAAATAAGTTACATTCTTCTATATCAATATTGCTTTCTCATCAGATAGCTCTGATGCTGATTCAGATGTCCTTCTAGTTCTGTACAAAGATTTCCATTTTTTCCCTCTGTAAGGCTGTCTAGAATTTATCACTTTGTTTTATTGTAAGCTTCTGATTTGAACGACTGAAAATGTCAGATGTATAATCTGATAGTGAGAGAGTGTTCTCACCAAATATATAAATAGCATATACTTATTACATCACTGGAGGTAGCTAGATTTTTGAGAAATTAATAAAGCATACAATTTAAATATACATTTAATGTTCTTGACTCTTCTAGTCCTCTGCTATTTAATGCGCAAAATGTTTGTTCTATGAAAATGAAGGTTAGCAGTTTCTTTTGCTATTTTGATAACTCACTACTAAATGCTAAAAGAACCCCTGAAATAATATCTAGTTGTCAGTTATGCATAACACTCTGTTTCTCGATTTCTAAAGCTCAGCTTATTCCTTTTTCCAAATAATGTCTTGCATCCCTGGTTGCATTTGCACGATCCCGTTTTGCTCAGTGCAGCACAATACGAGGAGTGTTTGGTGTCTTTGAGTTTGTTTGCAAACGAAGGTGAAATAGCTTGATTAGATTCCGGTTTATATTTAGAATGTCTATGCAGATCCAGCCTGAAGATTATTAGAGCTGTCATATAACCTATACTACATGAAGTAGAGAGCTGTGGCCATAATTTTGTGACTGTTGGGGTTTTTTTTACATATTTAAGACAGTTTAATTAATAAAACAATGTGCCCAGTGTTCTTACTATGAACGAAGAAACAGGTTCCTCGATGTTTGATTCATTCCATTCTTTGAATAAATAATATTCAATTTGAAGACCAAATCAGAGAGGAATGTATATTTTGCAGTCATACAGCTTCAACAGTGACAAAACACTAATACCAACTGAGAAGGAGTCCTGCTTGTGATATGCGAACTCAAATGACCTTAAATTATGCAGTCAAATAGGTTTTCAGCTGATGGGTTTCCACACAGTTAAGCTGAAAGGCATTTATTCCTGTAGGGAACAATTTCAAGTTGCAATTGGCTTCTGCTGGTAGTGAAATGAGGGAGTGAAAAGAGAGTTCTCGATCCGTCATTATTTATACATCACCTGTGCACTAGGAATACCGATCACAAAAAATCTAGACTTTAAATTCCATGGGAGATGCTTAGGTCTAAACAGTGTTTTTCTAAGTCGCCTCTGTGAGCTCTAATGCTGTCCCTCCTCTTACATCCAGGCGTCGATTAGTCATATTTTCAGGCCTATAACCTGTCTAAATGTTTCTCAGAAGTCTCCATCTAGATAAGAGTTCTCACACCTACTTGCTACCTGAACGCAGCCACTGCCTTTCACACAAAGATTCAGTCCTGCGACATGAATATGTAGTGAGGGAAACTGGGTGGAGTACTTTTGACACCTGGGTGTGGCGGTGGAAGCCCATTTTGATTCTGTGTCAAATCACTGGATTAAATGAGTTTATTCTATCACTGCCTTCACCATATTCCTGAGACAGCAGATAGGCAGATCCCTAATTCCTCCTGCTCTTTTACCTCGTCTTTCTCATGATAGCTTATCAAGGTCTAGCATATTTTCAGCTTAGGATTCCTCATCTGCTTCTTCAGTTTCATTTCTGCCTCGTTCATAGACACGCTAGCAAGACATCCAGGCCAGGCCCGCATGCTGCTTCTCCTTACAACGCTCAAGAGCTAACGCAACCTGAAGTCTATCTGGAATCCCGCACGGTTACAAAATCGCCTCCCAGAGTGGTGTTTAAATGGTAGAAAAGAAGCGTTTTATACTGCCATTTGAAAAATTCCCAATACCATGTAAGTGAGAAAGCAGATGAGCTACTTTCCAGAGTAACAGAACAACAAAATTATCAGTTTGTGGATAGGCGAGAGGAGACTGCCCTGAGGAGAACAAGTCTTTGTCTTAAGGTTCACCACAATTTTTAATAGATAAGGCCTTTCAGTGGTTAACCAATCCCCTCCCAAAACTTGAGACCGAAAGAAGAGACGGCATCCTCCTCCTGCTTGGAATCGGAAAGCTAAACAAAACCGTGTAGCCAGAGTGCTGTGAAGCGAGTCACGCAGGGGCCGAGAGTATTTGCTGGTGTAGGTTTTTTCAAAGAAGAAACACCCCCCCAAAAAAAAAAACCCAACACTATAGCTATAGCAAGGCAGTCACCTAAGAGGGACCTAGGTGGGGCAGAGGGGTGGCCTTGTCCTTCGGTTTGTTTTGTTTACTTTAAAATCTGGATAGGTTCTCAACTCTTTGGAATAAGTCACCCCTTTGCAGCTCACTAAATTTTGCAGCAGGACAAAGTTTTATTGTATTACCTGAAAAAGAAAAAAACAACCTGGAAAAAAGCCTGCTCGGTGCTGCGCGGGACGTCTGGATTCTTGCCAGGGTTTCTATCTGCGTAACTATACTTACGCTCAGGCTTGTGTGTAAAAGAATTCACTTTGATATGCTGGGTTGGGTTGGGTTTTTTTTTTTTGTCTCCTTCAATGTAACTATTGTGTTCTTTACCTGGTAAATATACGGTCACTTCTCGTGTGGGAGACATAGCAAGGGTCACTCAGGTGAAGTCGCAGGGCTCACAGATGGCATGGGTTCAGTGCAGACAGGTCACTGCTACTGTGCCATGCTGCCTGCCACCTTCACAGCATGACTTATGTAATGAAATAATGGTCACAGTTTCTACCCTCCCAGTCTTAACAAGTTGAAACATTATCCTTTCCTTTTTTTCTTTCTCTGTTTCTTCTACCAGGAATTCCCCTTTGTCACTGGACTGATAGAATCAAAAATCCCCTTGATAATCCCCACAAAAAGCTGGCATTCACTTACTCCCGTTTTGATGAGTGATGCTTGTGCTCACTCCAGTAGGGCTACTTTTTAATCACATTGCTCCCCGTTGTCATTCCTGCAGAGGAGAGCGCAGCCTCCCATGTTATAAATTTAAAAGCAGGATTTTAAACCTCTTTAAATAGCCGGGCCTGCCTTTGAGAGTCACCTACGTGTTATATGCTGCTAGTCCCCTAATTTATGGGAAATAGAAATACATTTATTTGATTTAGATCAATCAAAAATACAGCAGTAGAGATTTTTTATAGGCTAGAATATATGTAGGAATTTTCTTTTTGTGTAGATACATGAATACAGATAGATATGTATGGATGTATATTTAAATGTATGTATGAATTGAAGAAAGTTTTGGGGAGAGAATGGGAAGAGTTCAGATGTGATGAAGCACGAATCACATGAGAGCTCTTTGACAACATTGAGAATAGCTTCATTATTCATTGTCTGTGTGGCTTCTACCATGGATTTTAATAGGATGTTATTGTGCTGCCCACCACAGTAATTCCTTATTGTGGTTTAAGATGTCTAGGAAAACATGAGAACCTTATAACATCTTATCCAAGTTGGTTTTTTTTCCCTTTTATCCTGTCTGTGTGATTTGTTCTTGTTCTTGAGCTGCAACCATGAGGTGGTTTGGGCGAGAAAGTGATGTTCATAGGAGAATGCTGAAGTCTTTACTTTGAAATTCGGGGGGAGGGAAAATTTTCAAACCAAACCAGTCAAGTAAGGTGGAGAGATGTGGGAAGGACAAAAGATTGTGTCATTTTGTCCTGGCCATGCCAGCATTTCTTACATGGGTGACAAAGGATTTATACACTTACTTACCAAATACTTACTTTGCTCTGTCCTTTAACCTTTTAAGGTTGTTAAGGGATGTTTACTCTGAGTCATGCTAAGTTTTGCAATCGTTTGAGATGATTAATACTGAAATACTCTTTCAGAATTATTTAGTTGATAAATATGCAGTGCATAATTAAAAACGCACCACCACCACAACCAGTAAGGAGCAAAGAGAATTTAAATAGTGCTGCAATCGTCATGGAATCCAGAAAATACAGAATTGGAACAGAATTTAAATGCTGACCCTTTAAGTAACAGTGATGTCTCCCACAAACACTTGTGCTCCAAGAAGCCACTGTATCTTCAATTATTGGTCCACAGCATTTGGTGAGTAGTGGCATAAACCAGTAACTGAGGTGATATGGTAAAATGTTAAAACCTGCAACGTATAGGGAGAGTAACCTGAAGTTAGCTTCTATCGAAGCGCTTTCCCTTGAGACAGCATTTAAGAGCATGGCCTGCAGAGACATAACGGTAGTGTTGACTACCAGAAGTATATTTGACAGAAAGGGATGCTCAGAATCACGGAAACAAAGCAAAACTGGCCCCGGAATGTACAGGTAGTCTTTGTGTAATACCACCTGCCAGCGGGAACTCACGTGTAGGCCAGCCTTTCCTGAAGAGGAGTACTAAATACCAGTGGACGACTGCCCTGTGGGTTTGTTAATTCTTTCTGTTTTGATAACTTGGCGTGCTGTCTTTTAATAGATATATTTGTCAACACTGACACTAAAAACTACAGAAGTAGCAGAGCCCCTATACAACAATTTACTTTGAATAGCACATGGGTACTCTTGTACCTGTAAAAATGCTGAATTAGGACACTGGGGACACTGGGACAGCCGTCTGTAGTCACCACTGGTGATGCTTCTTGGGCTGGCAGAACTTAGATATCATGTCTGCTTGAAAGGAAAAAATAAACATGATAGGAATTTGCGTACATCAAGCACTTTCAATTTTGGGCTGCAAGAATTGCACGTGCGATGCTTTATCTGTATCTGCTCTTTGTCAAGGCCTTGGTGGGAGGACGGAGAGGGGACAAGAGGCGTACCAGAGGGGAGAGACCAAAAAGATTGGACAAAAGCAAGCCAAAAACACCAAAGCAAGAACAATGAATTGTTTAGAGAATAAATTCACAGCGATTGGAAAGAAGGCAAACCCAAATCTCTAAGTAGGATTGTTCAGAAGACACAATAAGCTATTTCTGTCGTTTAAGTGCTTTCAAGTTACCTGATACCAGGTTTATGCCTCTCTAGGATTCTGCTGTAAGTCTGGTTTATTTTATGTCTCTGGATACAGAAGTACAGTTCTGGTAATTGCATCCCCAGAAGAGTAAGCCATTCATGATAGAATTTATTTTTTAATGTAATTGATCTGTCTCAGGCATGCAACAAAATGGGGAATCCCTGAGTTAAGCATATCGATAATGAGATGTACCTTTGGTCAAGCATCATTCTGCCCAGCTTTCCTAGGACACAGCAAGCATCCGCAGTATTGCAGCAGACATGCTCTGGATACAAAACTATGATTCTTTCACAGAAAAAAAGGCCAGGTGTCCTCCATTCAATCACATTTGTTAATAACGAAGGCAGAAGAATCCAGCAGTTAGTTACACGCGCACAGTCGTACTTACTGTGTAGGCAGAGACCAAAATTCTGAGAAGTCCCAATGACAAAAAGCTTGGACATCAGGTCCACTGTAAAATTCCTGATTACTACGGTTCGGCTTTGTAACACAGTTCACTAAAGACCTGTTCATCTTTGTGTCTTCCAAAAAGTCTGGAAATTTGTGGCTACCTTAGCGGTTCTCAGCTATCCATGACAGAACCTCTCTGAGTATTGCTCAACAAAATTACTTCTCTGCTTAATAAAATACCATTCTGCTGACTAGCAGATGGCATCATTGCAATTTCCTTGTCAGCCCACTTTTTTCCATATTCCCAGCTCATTAATGCTTCTTATCTCCATTCGAACCACAAATTAATTTCAGTATTAACTTTAAAAGGTTTCCATTTTGCTCTTTCCAACCTGTCTTATTTCCTAACCTCTCTTATTTTCTAAAAATAACATCTGGATTATGTCTCATCATTGTGACTGGTTCAGAGAGGTCTAAAAACATCTTCCTCGCTTCTATTTCTGCTGCTTTATGGTGGGGAGTTTAGCACAAGAGCATTTAAGCTGTTGTTGACTGCAGGTGTACAGGACTACAGATGACAGCTAACATGGGCCTTAGAGAAGGGCAAAAGACAGGAGGGAAGATGTCATAGAGTTACTTAGCATTTTCATAGAAGGAACATAGCTCCTGGAATATTGGTGAAGGAGGAACCTGTCTTGTAGTCTAACACTTTGGCATTCAAGATGGCAATGGATATACTGAATCAAGAATGTCCCTCCTGCCCTTTAGAATATAAATAAATTTGAAGGCAGGGTGGGAATACCAATAAACTCCTATTCTGATAGACATCTTTCAAGTGCTCACAAAGTTTATTGAGGAGATTGGTGGGATTTTTTACATGCAGTTTACAAAAACCCAAACTGTAACCTGTATCCGACAGCTTACATTTATTTACTCTTGGCTGGCAACTTAAGATAGACATCACTTGGAGAACTCTCCTGCCAAGTAGTTCAACACATCCACCTTGATGCCGGAGGATTATAAAAAGGCAATGGCCTAACCTTGCATTGGACTGGCATCCTGCATAGTCTTCATGGGGAGCTATGTTTGGAGTTGAATTTCATCTCATTTCTTGCACGCTCCATGAAATACTGTGAACAAATTTAGAGGATGCACTGGGTGAAAATGGTATTCTGTTTGAGGGGGTTAGCGATGGCTTAAAATACAGTCACATGAGCAATGGTCCAGGAATGTGATAGTGCTGAGTTCTTCAAGATTATTCTTGATGAATAATCTACAGTCCCCCAAGGAGTGACAAAGGTCTGTGAAACTGGCACCACACTGCACTTTGCAGTGGTGGGATAACGTGGATAGCCACACACTCAGCGTGGCATTGCCCAGGGAAGGCAGTGAACCGTTCACGCACGGCAAAGTGTAACGAGGTCTGTTGTCTGTGATCAGGCATGGACAGTACGTAATGAGTCTGGTAATGGTGATGTGGGAGAGTGCACCAGGCGTCCAGAGTTGTCAGTGGCCATCCTTTATCTGCCCCACCTTTGTGTATCAGCATGCCAGACACGTAGCCGCGCAGCATTCCCACATTTCACTAGTGTTGCTCATGCTCGCACGTAACTCTTTCTCAGGATGACACCAGGCACTTTGCTTCTTTTTCCCAAGGAGTACACCCCTCCCTTCTCTTGCCCTTGGTGAGTACAGTCCTGTGAATTTGCTCTTTGAATCACCGGGGGTTGTTTCTGGCCTCTGCGCTGGACTGCTGTGGAGTCATCTGTGTGGAGAGCTGTAGACGGTTTCGCGTCATGCTTTTCCTGTACCACTTCCACACTTGCGCAATATGTTGGAATGGTTTTCCGGACCTTGGCAGCTACCTGTGCTCTCCCCTTGGGTGTGACCCGATTTTTATTTTGCCGTGCCCTATGACCAGGTGGCTCAGCCTATGCGGAGTACACCTGTGCACCCTCAGATCTGGGAAGGCTGCGACACAAAGCTTTTAGTAATAGTTCATTCCTCCTGACCAGCCTTTTGCCACTTTACACACTATGTAATGCATACGACAATTAGAAATTCATCTATATATACACACATATATGTGTAATTTATTGCTCTGTAGTTCCAGCTGCAGTATAATAATGGATTTGCAGAAGGTAGTCATGAAAAACTTAATCCCTCTGGTTTTATTCTCTTGAGACCTGAATTACAGTGCGTGAGCTGGAATGCTCCTTCACTGATCCCTTTAAAACAAGCGCTTGTTCCGCCGTGTCTCAAGACCTGCAAAAGCAAAGTGTGATCCCCTTCAGTAAAGAATTGCCTAAACTACCATTTGATTAAGATTTAGCAATTCTAAAAGGAATCCACTGTTCCTACAAACTAGCATTGTTCAGATAATTTTCGAAAGCAGAGTGGGTAACATTTCTACAGGTAAGTTTCGAGCTGCTTGTGATTGCAAACAATATCTGAAGATTTTAATAGAATATAATGCTTTGTTCCACATTTTTATAATGGAACCTGACATGGTCATTTCCTCTAAATTATACCTGATGACATGCAAATAAACATGTAGCCTCTTTTCCTCTCCTGTCTTTGCAATTCCTCTCCCCCTTTTTTTTTCTTTTCATTTTACCAATTTGATTTCTGGGGTATATTTGTTGAAAAAGAGAATAATTCTCTAGGAGGAGAATAGGGATTGAAAAGTTTAGCTTTTGGAAAGTCTGAAAAATCTGAACGCCACAAATGTTTAGCAACCAGCACTTAGATAAAACAAACATCAAGAGCTGTTGACTGTTTTTGTATTTCATCTAAAGAAATTTGTGATTTTAGAAGGTTTCTCAGTAGATAATTGCCCCTCAGTGGATATTTCCCTGCCTTCTCCTCCAGGGAAATTTTGATTGTTTCGCTTCTGGGAGCGCTGAGGTAATGTTTTTAGTTTGGCTTGTAACACCTAATTTTTATCAGATAAATTTCTGGACACAAAAAAAGAAAATCACTTCCCAGATGTGAGAAAGGTAAAGACAATTTGTGAGGTTTTTTTCCTAAGTGGTGCCCAGCAAAGCAGCAGCTCACCCTGCTTGTGCTGGCTGCTCTTCAGAGCCTTGTGCGCAGCTGGGAAACTTGCCTGGTTCATCAGCTGGCTGGGAAAGCCCGAGTTGCAGCAGAGACCAAGGATGGAGCCACTTGCAGACAAAAAGGGTAGGTAGGTAGCTAGAGGAAAACCACACAGAGTAGCAGAAATTTCTCTTCCCACCCCCTTCCCACCAGGTGCCAAGAAGGCGTGGGAGGGAAGTTGTGGAGTTGGAACGGGAGAGAAGGCGCACACCTGCCTGCTGCGTGCAGGAAGCACTTGTCGTCTGCCAGGTTTAATGGCAGACAACCGGCTCCCTCCTGTATTCTCCAGCACTGACAAGTAATGGAGTAAGCCTACGCAAAGTGGCCCCCAACAGTTGCTAAGGGAGCGTTTTTACCACGTTTTATTTAGAAAGGATCTAAAATAGTTTGAGCCCTACACTAGAACTGTGGCAGTTAAACTGTTGTGTTTGGTTAATCATGATGCTGTTAAGGGCTCACTTTGAAAGTACCTTTGTGATGCCTGTTGTTCTAAGCCACAGACACCAAAGCCAGTCCTAGAGTACGCTGGACTGGCCTATGCCCATACTAACATCTGCAGAAATTCAAGTGCAGAAGCAATAATCCCGTGTATTGCTTGACATCTCCTGGAAATGCTGGTATTTCTGAGCAGCGCAGCTTCATCCAGTCTGATCAAATTCCCTGCTGCGTTATTGTAATCAACAAAACATGGTTTTAGAGGTAAAACCTGCATTTTTAAAAAAAAGAATTCCTTCTAGGAATTCAAACTTCGATACAATCAGCCACTAGAAATAGTAGTAAGATTTAAATGCTGTGGTAGTGGTATCTCTCTAGCAGCTAAAATGTCGTAGTTTGGGTGCACAGTAGAATAACGCAACGTCTGTAATTGTATGTCTGCAATGGCAGGAGTACATACATCTCCCTTTTTCTTCAGAAGTAATAACGTGTCTGTTTTCTGGACAGACATGTATTGTTTATTTTAACGTTTTGTATACTAATTAGTTCTGTTCAGAGCCTGAAGTAAACAGACCTGAGACTATAAATGTATTTCATTGTGATATTTTCTTTTAGAAGTTTCTCTTGCTTAATGGTGAATATTAGGTGGTACTGATGTAATCGTGGGAATAAGAGCAAAGAGTCTGCAGGACTACTCCATTTGATTTAGTTTTTGCCCACTGCAGGGAACCAGTGGATCCTGTGTCATTCCTATCTTCACTGTACTAGTTTTATAAAGTTTATTCAAATTAATAATAAGGCAATTGTCTGAAAGAATTACTAGAATAATTAGTCGGAGCCTTAGGTGAACACTGTTATTTAGAATAAATGCTAAATTAGAACATTGTAATTCAAATGTAAAATGAGATGTCCAGTCATTTTTATAAAGTCAGAATAAGGTATTTTAGTAATAATAGTTACTTGTACTTAATAGTCTTCATCTGTCTGTGATGAAAAATCTGTACATCAAAGAAGTTATCAAGGGATGTAAACACTTTTGGATTTTACAAAAAGGCTCTTTGAAGCCTTTTTGTATCAAGCCCAAATGTTCCAAAGCAGCTGCTGTGTTTGGTGCCTTCATATTGGGGGGTTGACTTAAGACACATTTCAGGTGAAAGGTTCTGTGTGTTTACAGGTGCCCTGGTTATGGTACCCTGGCCATAATGTGTAACAGAAATTACACTGCACAACTGATACCTATTTAATGAGAATTTCTGTGGACAAGAGAGATTCTATTAATATCATACTGACTTAAATACAGTTTGATTAAGTATTGCCATTTTTCATCCTACTAAATGGTTTTCAGAGTCATAAACATGCCGTCATTTTTTCCTGTTTTATCATATCAACTTCCCAAAGCAAGCCCATGACTGACCTGGGGAAAGTCCTCGTGTTCCTAGCACAAGGCTTTTAGTTTTCCCTTTATAGTTTCAGACTATCTGCTTTACCTGATGAAAAGAA
Source organism: Buceros rhinoceros silvestris (assembly GCF_000710305.1). NCBI lineage: Eukaryota > Metazoa > Chordata > Aves > Bucerotiformes > Bucerotidae > Buceros > Buceros rhinoceros. The sequence continues at coordinate 37,818 of NW_010424684.1, forward strand.
CCTCTGTTTTCTAAATTTCAAATGACATAAAAGTTACTTTCAGATACCTAGAGCTAAAGCTGTTGAAGAACTAAAACACTTTGGTGCTTTAGTTAGTTAAACTACCTCCTAGGCATCTTTTCCCTAGACCGAAGTAAAACTGCAGCTTTTAATTCTGCACCTAGTGCAAGCAGAAGGTGAGACAATCTATATCCTTCATCTACAGAGCACCGGGAGCTAGCTAGCGGGAGAGACTGGGCACAGGAGTGTATTTGGAATCTTGCCTTCCTCTTGAGCTACCTGCAGAATCTTGTAGAGATGCCCAAGTTAGTCCAGGAGGAGGATAACTCCAGCTCAGCCAGCACAGAGTAGCTACATCAGTGCCGGGTTTGGCAAAGGCTAGTAATATATGTGGCTCCTTAGGATTACTTCCTCTTTGTCCCATAATCACTTAATGTAAAAATTTATCAACAGTCTCGAGGAGATGGATTAGAGTATCTGGAGTGAGATCCAAGGATTACCATGAGTCTGACAGTTTTAATACAATTTCCACAATTTGATTTTAAAGGTGTTTTGAGTGTGCATAATTTCTCTCCTGGGAATAGGTATCAGTTTTACTGTATCTAAGTGCTTAGAAATAAATTCAGGTTGCTATTTAAAATGCTTTTTCTTAGATGAGAACAATGCGGAGTGGAAAACATAATGAGTTGTCACTTGTGCATCTTTAGCTGACCTAACCAGCAGTTTTTATTTGACTGTCAACTCAGTAGTATTAGTGAAAACGATCAGTCTTTGTCATAGAACCTGATTTTGGGTTGCTCTGGGAATTTGCTGATGCTTTTATGAAATTCTCGCATGTGCTCTGAAATGCTGGAAGACTTTTTCAAATGTATTACACTTTTAAGGCTGTGGAGCTCCTACTGACAGCAACAATTTGGCGTGAAAGCAAAGGGAAGAGGTCAAGATTAATGGTACCTAAGAAAGAGCTGATTACCAGAGATTTATAGCTTCGTCTGTCGTACAGACACTCTTACATTTGCAGCAAAGGAATTCTCTTTCCTATCTTCAGTAATTCTGCATAAATACTTAATCTAAAAGGAATTGGGAACTCTCATGGTGAGCTGTAGATCTGAATTACACAATTTATGTTAAATCTATACTTAGCAATAAACACCATTTAGAGTTAGTGACAAGACGCTGTAGGCTCTCACCAAACAGAACGGAAGCCTAGAAACCCAGAAGAGACCTCACAAATGCAAACCGCTGAGGTAACAGATTCCGTACCAAGCTGAACTGCATTCAGAATTGAAAAAGGGAAAGGAGTCGCATGTACTAGTGGTGGCTTCTAGTTAGGGAGACCTAAAAGATTTCCAAGCCCCTCCTGTCCCCTCCAGAATGCTTTTGTCATTTATCCTCTCTTGTTCAACAGAAACAGTTCTCTGGAGTTCCTGTCTTTTAGAACAAAACACGCATAATACATATCTATGTTCTCTTCAAAAGTGATCTCGCTGAATCTTTACAGAGTAGATTTTCTATTGATGCAGCTCTGAACCAGCAGCAAGACTTGAAATCCTGAGAGCAAAGAAGGCCTCAGCTAACTCATATCAAACTTTCCCACTTTCTCTTGCATTGAAACACAAAGAGTTACGAGTACGATAATTTATGTTAATGCTATTTTTTGCATATAATTTTATTTCTGGAAGTCGTCCAAGTTCAGGAGAGTTTAAATATTCTCCCAGTTCTTTAGCGCTGAATGATTCCTGCTCCGACTTTTGGTGCTGCTTGTTTCCTGCTTTTTCAAATCCCTTTTTCGTGTCACTTTTCCAGAGTCACTAGAAAAACACAGGTTCAGTATACCAACTCGAGAAGTCAGGAAACCAAGGATGCCTGCATAAATCAATCTCGCTGAAAAATGGCATGAGCAGATTTTTTTTTTCTTTAACCATCTTAAATGTGGATCAGAAAACAGTAATTGAGTTTATGGGAACCAACGTGTGTGGTATGTTTTTCCCTGCTGTTGCAGATCTGCGTTCTGGTATTGCATGTTAAGTAACGCACGTAAGGCATTTGCCCAACACTAACTTCACGGTCCTTTGCAACAGGTTCTCTGCTTCTGTGGAGGTGCTCACTAAAGGACTTGCTGCCACCCTTCTGCAACTCTTTCTCCTATCCTCTAATTGAATCCCTTTCGTAGTTATAATTTGTCTGCCAAATGACTTATCGGTTGGAAAGGCTCAAGTCACACACTACTTCCTTTTTTGCTTGTTTTTAACTGAGTGCTGCCAGAAGAAAGAAGGGGTTAAAGCGTGGGAGGATTGCTAAGAAAAAGGGTTTGGTTAATGACACACAGGACTGCATCTCACACACCATAGTTTGTTTATTCTTCTGTAAAGAGCAAAAAGAATCATCATCACCATGGTAAGGCAAACAGCACTCTCTTTTTTCCCTCTTTAACCCCCACCATAAATCTTTGGGTTAATACACGAGTAATTTTTAAAAAACGTACAGTCCACTGATTTCCATTAGTTTTATAGAGTGTCTCTTTAACTGTCAGATGCTACTGTTGACAGAAGGGGAGGGGGTAAAGATTTTAGTGTATGGAAATAACTAGCTCTGGGGAAGAGGAGATGGGAGCAGGCATGCCTTTCTGACATGCCTGTTCTTCTTTATCAACCTCCTTTCCTAAATACTCACGTAAAGATCTGTTCCAGTTTCATTTATGCTGCTTTGTCTTTCCTGAGCTTTTCCAAAAGATTTCTATGTATTTGATTTTGTGTAAGTCGCTTCTTTCGGTTTTGCTGGTTTGGTTTGTTTCTTTGTTTTTTGGTTTTGTTTTGTTTGTTTATTTGTTTGTTTTTGATACATCCAATAGCTAAATCTCTGTGTTTGGCACCTAAGAAATAATATGGGATTTATACTTACGTCTCTGCTTCTTGAACTGATTATTTCCTTTCAAAAAATCAGTTAAATGTGCAGGCTCTGTATTCTCATTCGTGTGCTGTTGCAAAATGGTCAATTTTCAGTGTACATTTGAAGTGAAAATTCAGGTTTACAGTGAAAAAATAGATTGGAAGCAGATGGGTCCTGTTCTCTTGAAGACATGAACTGCTTTGCTAAAATATCCTGACTTAGTAGAAAATAGAAAACATAAACAGTTTGTGGGAAAATACGACTACTAAGAAAACTTCCATTTGTTTCACTCCACTCTGCTCAACAGTCACACATCTATAGCTCCTTGGCTGTTCAGGTAAGTAGCGTAGATAACTACATCGCCTGTAAGAGCTCAGGTGAAGCTGGAATGGTTTATAATCCAGCTGTTGCTGTTCGTATCCTCTGTAAGCGCAGCAGCAAAGTGTGGAAGAGGCAGGGAGTGAATTCAGTGCTAGAGTGGACTTGTTAAAGTGTATTTCTTCCTCTGCTTCTGAAGAGGACAGTGTCAGCCTGGAATAGGATACAGTTAAAAGAAATGCTAAAAGTTTATTGTGCATGTGCCAAACTCTTGGTATTTGGAAGAAGGCGGCATGCGGGTTAAAATAACGTAAGTTGTATTTTTCATAATCGTAACCCCTCTTTTGTGGCTTGCAAAGGGTCAGCATGAACAAGGAAAAATTATTATGGCAAACCGAAGTAATTCAAATCCAGTTGACTGACAACAAGGCTACTGGTTAAAGTTAGAAATCATTTAGGTTAACTTGGAATATAATTGCTTTATTTCCCTCAGTGAATGACAAAACAGAAATTGTTTCAGGTCAAACGTTTTGTTAACTACGTTTTTTTTTCCCAGGCTTTTTAGATAAAAACCCAGGCAAAAGCAGCAAGCCTTTATTTCCTTTACAAATCCCCCCCCTCTCTGCCAGCAGTTAGTGCACTCACCTGCAGGACAGCGGCATGAAATCTCTCTGGAGCACTTGAAACAGGGACTCGAGTGGGTCTCGTGCTTCGCAGACTTTTCTCTC
>NW_010424684.1:41861-44463 GCF_000710305.1 Buceros rhinoceros silvestris
GCTGATGTTCTCACAGCACATTGTGCCAGCAATACTCCAGATGAATTTGCACGCCAACAAAGCCTGGCACTGTTAGTGTTGAATGTTTGAGTTTCAGTTGCTGCAGAATGCTGGAGCCTGAACGGTAATGGTTTACTTATTTAAATGTTTCTGGTTAATGCACTTTTTGGGATATCATGTGACTGCCAGAACGCCGAGATTTTCTGTTTCTCGTGGTTGTGAGGATTATGACACTGTGCTTTAAAGATACCCAAAGCTACTGGTGTTCCAGTATGAACTTAGAAGGGTCCTACATTATTCAAATTGTTCCAAGATAGAAGGTTCTCAGAGGTTTCCGTGTTACCTGAAATCCAGTTATTTCTGACCTTCTAGTGAATGATAAAGCTCCTACTTCCTCTTCACTAAATACTGTTTGTTGCTTTTTTTCCCCTCTGAAGGTGAACATACACTAGCAAATGTTTAAAATACCGAACCGTCCACACTAGTATTACCACCTGTTAGTTACCACAGAGTTGCTAATGACTAGTAAAAATACTACCTTTTTGTATCATGTGTGCTCTCAGAAGTGTTTTCAGTCATGTTCAACTGACTCAAATGAACTAATCTAAGAATATAACATCCAATTGATCCCTTGAGACACAGCCTGAAGTTCTGATTCAGCAAATCACAGTAACTTAATTACGTTGTTAAATTAGGGGTTTGGCTGTGGCAACTAACATTAGCTAATGAGAAAAAAAAACAGCCAAAAACAGAGGAAATATTTTAATGCTAACGTAAACTGGCATGAATATAAATACAAACCAGATTTACAGTTCTTGGTTAAGAAGGTGGCACTTTGCTTTCAGATTAGAACACTGCTTTAAAGAGTCATGCAGTATGCTTGAAACAGCTTCCTCCATTCTGTCCGAGGAATGGATGGGCAAGTCCTCTGCTGGTTTTAGTTGCCTTTGATCAGGGATTTCTGAAGCAGCTCATGTCCCAAGGGTAAAAATGCTTGAGCAGAAGCATGTTGCAGGAGCCTGGTCTGCAGAGCGGGGATACGTCTTGCCTTCTGAGAATCGAACACTTGAGCGCTGTGCTCTCGAAATCAACCATTCCTGTGCTGTGCTCTGTCGGGCTGGGCTCCACTTTGGAGCCTCTTGAGAAGCTCGGTCTCTGTGCCCTCTTGCACTGGCAATACTGGCTCACCTACTTTTATCTGAGTTAAAATACAAGCTCTTCAGGGCAAGTACCTGGCCTTTTATGTGTTTTGAAAGAGCTGTGTATAATTAAGGTACTTTGTATGAAGAAATTACTTCAAGACAGTTTACATAGGGCAGCTGTTTCAAGATCAAGAAAAAATCTTTAGCCTCGTTCCCTGAGGAAACAAGGCTTATGCGTGACTGGACTGTCTGTCTGTCCCACCTTCCTTCCATCCAACACCTTTTGAACTTGTTGGACAGTTTAACCTACATTTGAAAGGGGGAAATGTCTCAAAGATAATTAAGTTCCCATGGACTTTATGAAAATCATCTGCTGGGAAGACAGAAATCCAGATCCGCCGTTCAAATAACTCATTTTTTCCAAGTGTAATCTTGAAAACCCAAAGCTTGACTGCTAGTGTAATAATGACTGTCAGGTTGATATTGTAATCCCAACTAATTTAGGGACTGACAGCTATTATGCGTCCAAATATTAAATGCAGATTGACACCATAATGAAATTTAATTTCCCCTATTTTGGTGTTTCACCAGTTTCTAATAAGAACAGTATAAGCATCTTCCTCAGACTTGTAGTTATGAATTTTCAGATAGTGTAATTCCTGACTTACTGACTTGCTTTCAATGTTCCTGAAAATTTTGTGGTTTTACTTTTTTTTTAGCTAGCAATATTCATTAGTGCCTCCTTTTCCCTTCCCTATAATTAGTTAGTACTGGCAATTCATACGTAAAATCAAGAAATTAGATAGTAATTGGGCTGCATTACTCATGATTGTTGCATCTGATAAGGAAATTTATAGTGGTGTTTGTTATCACTAAAGTACTTTAACTGTCTGAGCTGTATTAACCGAAGGCAGCCCTCAGTGTTGCTCATTATTTAATGGAGTATTTTGGTTCTATTGCTTGAAAGATGTTGGTGAAGGGAGGGAAAAAATAGATGATTTTTTCTTATTTGGAGATCATTTCATTATTTCTAAAAAACCCCACCCCAACAATTCAAAGACTTAAGGTCATGATTACATGTGCAGATGCAGGACAGTGTTGGTGGTACAGCTGCCTATCAGTTGTGTAAGTGACACCTGTTAGAAAGGTAGGCAAACACAAAAGGGTTGCCATGGATTTCTGTTTGGTTGCAGCATGATAAGCTAACTCTACATACTCCTCAGTTCAGGTTTTCTGTATTTTTTGTATCTTTCGGCAAGCCTTAAAGCTGCACTCTCACAGCAAGTAGGATCCATAGGGCTCTCCTGCACATTTCATAACTCCTGTTTGGGTGAGTTTTAGAAGAGGCCAAATATTAGTCTGCTGATGAAGCAAAAATAACTAAGAACGCTTTTTCACCCGGAGGAGGAAGCAACCGTGTAAAAAAAGGCCCTTAATTTCTTCAATAGCCAGAGGGAGAG
>NW_010424684.1:44674-44897 GCF_000710305.1 Buceros rhinoceros silvestris
TTGACCTGGTGTCTCTCCCGCCTCCGCGCAGGTCCCTCACAGGCACCGAAGTGAGACTTGCGTGGCCCTTCCTGTTGAAGCTGTTCCACTTCATATAAGTAATTAAGAGTTAATTAGAAGACGACGAGTTTAGCATTCATTAAACATTAAATACTAATTGAGCGCCGGGGGAGAGCGTAGGCACCAGCAGGCCGCGGAGTCATTCTCACGCCGCCGCGGCCGG
>NW_010424685.1:0-2407 GCF_000710305.1 Buceros rhinoceros silvestris
TTTTTTTCTTTGCCTACTTCCTTATTTTGTCCATTTATCTGTAGTTTTACTCCTGTATTGATTGCAATTTGCAGTTGTGAATATATTCCCCGAAAAGCTCAAACTACTCATTTCAATAAAGTTCAAGAATATTCTTAAACCCTCAAAATTGCTTTACTTCTTTCTCCTTTTCCATCAAAACCTCCATGAATCAATCCCAAGATTCTCTTTTTGGTGACATTTTAGGATGTGAAAGCACAGGCGGTTTTGACTGGGGTACCACAAACACAACACCTCTCACTCACGTGCAATGCATACGTGGAGTAATCTGCTTTTGAGCGCAGTAGCAATATATGCCTCCCCTCGGAATAGACCCCAGAAGCATTTTCCCCAATTTATCAAAGTTTTGATGTATTATACTAGATGACAGAAGACCACACAAGAAAATAGTCAAAGTTTCAGATGCCTTTTTGTTCTTCCACCGTCAGGCATAAACCTGTTGACATTTTGTAACAAATAAATTACTCAATTTGCCCTTCTCTGAAGAAGGTTATAAAAGACTTTCCTGTTTACAAAGTTCCACAAAGTTCAGATGCTTGTGTCACACCTAAGGCATGGAAAGCTACCAAAAAAGACGAGCAGGAAACACTGGCTTGTCCCTTTTCACATCACGAGACAATTAACACTGGCCAGTTACTATAAACACCTGGCTAAAGACATCCATTTATTTCCTCATCTGGAGTAACTGGCCTCAAAACCAGTATCCGAGAATACGGGCCAACTCCAAACACGACTCAGGTTCAAAGCCAGCGCACAGGGATTAAGGTGCGCCGAGGGCAGGGGGTGGTTGCCCGTGCAGGCTGTGAGCTCGCAGAGCACCCAAGCACACGGCACAAGATGCTCACTCAAAGTGTCACCTCACGAGCACTCTTAGTTTGTTCCAGAGGAAAAAAACCCAACAGTATTCAGTCCTTGACATCTTCCTAAAGCCTCTCTCACTTGCACCTCAAGGCAAGTCCTTTTCCTGCGTCAACACAACGCTGAACAAATGAGTTTCAGGAATTGCTGGAGCTGACTTTAACTAAGCTGTCTGACTTTGTCCTGAAACAGTGAGGAGTGCTCACACGCTGCTTTACAGTGAATCAGCTTCTAGTAAGCGGTTGTTTGCTGCCTCTTATCTTCCAGCTAGCATTGCAGCAAGTAAGCCCTAAATGAGCTGGGGTAGATAAAGGAGTTAACTTTTCGACTGAATCTGCAGCTGTCTTTATTTAAACACCAAATATTTACCTTATTTAGGAAAAGACATCGACTCTCTTGCCTTGTGCAGCTGTAATTTTCCTTAAAGTATAATATTTGATATACTCATACCAGATATGCCATTTATAAGGATAAAGTGCATAACTGAAAGAGTGGCATAGTTACGTCATTAGCAAAATATTCAAAGGAAGTATTTGTCTTATAACATCTTATCAGATTAATTCTATTCCTTTTGAAATCAATGGCAGAACAGCACTTTGGAAAATTCCCACATACAGCTCTTAAGATGCAGAAACATAAACTATTTTTTAAATAAAAATTCATCTCCTTTCAAAGAAATATGAATCCTATCTTACCAATCCTCTGTATTTTTTACAGGTTCTATAACTCTCCTCTATTCGATCTCATATTTTACTGAGGTAATATCGAGCCTATTCTATTCTACAAATACAAATACTTGGGCAAAATAAGGTATTTGAACTCTGCCAGAACAGGAAGAATTAGGGATAAAACTGCTGCTGCTCTCTGCTTTAGTGCCTGAATTACACACCAATTACAGAGAAGCCATGCAATGCCTACAAAGTGCTGATTTACTGATCCCATCAGAAGGAAAACGCTTGAATGTATGTACCCTCCATAGCATCACAGGCATAACCATACCCGTGGTACCACTGATTTCACATATAATTAAACTGCTTGAGCTGATGATTTTGTTTTCATATAAGAAATGGGAAACAGATCGGCAGGATTTTGGATTTGAGATGCAAAATTGTATTTTTAAAGGCGCGGACATCTTTGTAAACATGTTGGCACAAAAAGCATTGCTACACAATAGGAACATCGTACCACACTGACGGACAACCGCAGCTGCAGTGAAAGGTGGTGAACTCAAAACTGAAGAGAAAATCCTTTTCACTCAGTGTGACAAGAATTTACAAGATCAAAATGAATCCAGGCATTTATGTGACTATTTTATGTAGAATAATATCCAGAATTATGTACTTGTTGCAAAAGAAATATGAAGAAATAGCACAGGAACGCAATAGCGGTCAGAAAGGCCGAGAATCAAAATGTGCTTTAAAAGCAACGATTGTAAAAAAAAAAAAAAAAAAAAAAAACCCCAGAAAAGCTTCTAGAAATACTTGAAAATTAAGTGAAAAACAAAGGAAAG
>NW_010424685.1:2429-9517 GCF_000710305.1 Buceros rhinoceros silvestris
CATTTGTAAAAAAAAAAAAAAAAAAAAAAAGCAACCCAGAAAAGCTTCTAGTAATACTTGAAAATTAAGTGAAAAACAAAGGAAAGTACAGATTGATTACTTCACAAGGGTAAAGCAAACAGCAGGTGACTCAGAGAAGGTTGAAGTCCAGGGTAATAAGGCAGGCTGCAATTAACATAGCTTCGGTTTTCACACAGTCTTACTCACCTGGCTAGGCTGGAGTTCCCCCCAAGAATAAGACGCCCCACGCCTCCATGTAAAATCTACATAACTGTGACGTAAGTATATTGGCAGTCACAAAGTTGCTGTTAAAATAACGCTGATGCTGTGTCCATAAAAAGGTCTGGGAAGGAAAAATGAACCGTCACGGCTATTTTACGGGGAGCAGTGTGGCATACAGATGTATTTGGGTTTTAGGAGTATGACAACAACTTGTGGTTCTAAGAAAAGCACTCTCATCTTGAATGATATTGCATCAGTCTTAGAAATGGCCTCTTAGCCAAGAGTTAGGGGAAGGAATGAGTGTTCCTGAAAACAGCTGCCAATTTGGAGGAGAGAATGGAGCATGAAAAGGGAGAAATCTGGGACACCAACAATCCCACTCTGTCCTGTTTTAGTCTGGCACAGCAGCTTTCATCAATTTATTGCATTCATTTTTTCTTCTAAGATCATCCTCCTCCAAAGAACACAGGAACAGCCTTTCCTTAAGCAGCTGATCTCTCCACACACGCTCACAAACTGCCAACTTCAGCCCAGCCAAGGACAGATTTTAAGAGCTGGATTCTGTTCCTCCTGGATGAACAGAATCAGATGGATGCTGTCTGCAGCTAGATCTGCAGTAACTCACTGTGCCGAACAGGTCTATAGAGACAGGATTAATTTGAAGACTGTGAGACTGTATCACTGGAAAGAAGCAGCATAACTCAATATCGCTAGCATGAAAATTGAGTTATTTACTGTCACTTTTCAGAAAAGAACTAGAACATCTTTTCAATTATACAAAAGCACACTTGAATTTTAGAAAATATGGGTGCTTTTCTATTCTTGAGGCAGATGGATAGCTGCTGTGTCTTAGAAAAACACAGGGCTGCATGTTAGGAAAACAGTATCCCATAAGTCAGTATTTAAATATTTATATATCAAATAGGTGACAACAGACACTCAAACATCTTGTACATGTTTTTCGCATTCGATTAAGCTGTTTTGCTTGATGATGGGGCTGTGACATTAGGAAATGATAATGAGCCTTTTCGATGAGTCTGCCTGCCATCCGGGTAGCATCTCTGGAGCAGGACTGGCTTCATAACTTACTCACATCCCCGCCACCCACTCAGCATTTCTGCCATAAGGCCCAAATCTACATCGGTGTCATAAAGAGGTGAGAAATCTTACCCAAGAAAGACCTAGATATAAACGGGTGGAACCAAGAGCTAGTCTAATAGTGACATTTCACTCTCAGTGCTGCTGGGCAGTGCGTTCCAGATGATGTGGGCGCTGTGAGTATCTTCATCTGAAGGAAGGCAGAAGCTCCATGGTCCTTTGGAAAGACCAAGACTAGTGGCTCTCTCAGTAACAGCATTTAGAAAATCCAAGTCTGCAAGTTGCTTATTATTAAATATAATGATTATATTAATGGACAGCCATTACAGATGCTCCTCTGCCTTTCTAATGATTTCATAACCATGAAGAACAAAATTATATGGCAGATTTGATGGTCTGAAAGATAAATAAGACCTGAGCTGCTAAATCCATACCAGCGTTCAGTATCCATGAAGATCAAGATGTTCTCCATTGCACTTAAATAGAGAGCATTAGATATTTTAAGATCATAATCCAAAAAGTAATATACTCTTTACCCGGAAGGCAAAAGGAGTAGACAAAAATATTTCCAGTCACTCATTTCTGTACAAAGTATAGAGAATCACTGCTAAAAGTTGAATCTGCTTAAATCTGTACCCAAACTACTCAAAACTACTCAAACTCATAGTTCCTGTGAACTGTATTGCTCTTCCATGGACTTACAGGCAACCAGGCTCTTAAAGATACTTGGTTTTGACAAAAGAATCATTGAAAACACGGATTTCCTTCTGTGATGAGAGAGGGAGATGCTGCTGACTAGTATGCTTGAGGAAAAGAATTGATTCTTCTCCAGTTCACCAGGTGAGGGAAGAGTCGCACCAAAAATAGATTCTGTTCCTGCTTCATCCTGACATGCTAATTCCACAGTCAAGATCGTGTAAGGACGCAGAAGAGTCCTCCTGCTCCTGTGCCACAGAAACATACATTTCAACGCCAGCAACAATCAGACTGGACAGGAAGGAAGAAATACAAGCAAGCAGAGCAGACTCATTCTCTACTTATGGACTGCAGCAACTTGGAAAAGGAGCTGAAGGCAGGGCAGGGAAACTGCAGCAGCTTTCCTGCCCTTTGCCTCACCCAGAGCCCTTCTAAGCTAAGCTGGTTGCTGTTGTCCCAGGGAGGGTTGGGGAATATGTTGAGAGGGCAATGCAAGTAACCAAATTCAACTCAGGTTTTCTTGCCAACACCTATTATCAGGATAGGAACCATGAACCCAATTCCAGCCTTAGCTTCAATGACTAACTTTTGCATCAGAAATAAATATTATTTCTCACATGGCTGGAAAGCTTTGTAGCAGCTCTGGCACAACTCAAGTAGCAAGGAAAAAACCTGCTCTCCAATTTGTTTTAGCCTACACCTTCCCCCTGATGTGGAAATTCCATCTATCTGACCTCCCTTCTTACCAGTCTATCATTTTACGTGTTTCTGCATTTCATCCAAATGTTGCCAGATTACCAAAACAAAAAAACAAATCATCCTAAATCCACTTGAAGGCACAAAATGTGCCTGCGATAAAATGATACCTATTACATTACAATAAAAATCCAAGCACCTAAAAGCATGAAAATGAATAATTAACACCAATCTGGTGCCCACAATGTAGCCACATTACGCCTATTTCATCATAACACCATTTACTGTCATACTTTGATTGTTTTTAAAATGCATAATTTTGTTTTCTTGATGTCAGTATCTAAATGTGCTCACTGAAAAGAGCGAGATATGGATGGCAGGTACATAGAAAAAAAAAAAGAGACATCACTCAGCTTTTAGAAATAGGTTGTAATGAGTATTGCTCCTTGGCTTTTACTGATGTCTAATGGGGAATGAAAGACATGAGGCACATTACCTTGAACCCATAATGCAATGGATGTCTAACAGAACCAGAAAAGTAAGCCCAAAATGTAAAGGCCTTTAAATGCAGATGGTCATTCAGTCCAGAGGTAGGACTCCTGTAGAACAGCTGCTCCAGCAAAGAAACTTGTAAACAAATGACCATCCCCACCACTAAATAACAGCATTTTCCACCAAGTTTCTATGGCCTCACAGGAGTCAGGGCATGTTTTTAGGAAGGGGGCATGAATCACCTCTTATTATTTTACTACAGGTCATCCCAAATAGAAAACTTTCTCTGACCTCTTTAATTTAAGGAAGTTATATTTCAGCCAGACCAACCTGAAGTTTTTGCACAAAACCGATGTAAGAGAGTTTGAATAAACCTCCATACAAACATCTACAGTGCAACGTCGGTCACCTTTGCATTCTCTTTCCTTAAACTGACAAGAGACTTTTCATAGAGCTGGACACGAAAAACATATTTCAAAACTTCATTTGCGAGTCTGAATTTTACGTTTTCACACGCAGGAATTGGGCCTAATCTGAAACCACTCTCTTATCCAAGTCATCCATGGGAACGGTGCCATTCACGTCACCCATGTCAGAATGTCACCCATGGATCCGTTTAACCCAGAGACTGAAACATCAGGGCTGAATTTTGCAGGTTTGCCCTTGCACAGCCTTTTTGGTTTGTTTCTGTCTGAGCAGAACCCTCTGCAGAACTGAGAGCCTGCTCCCGTTGTTGGACCCATCATGCTGAAGGGAGACAAGCACAGCTTTGAGAGGATTCAGGTAGTATCTGGATAAATAGAGGGAGCTGAAACCTGAAGATGGATTTCACAAGCTGAAAGAGAATGGATCAAATTGAATTATTCATCCAGCTGCAAACATTGATTAAATCTATAGCTGGTGGCTGAGGGCTCAAGCCAACACAGATTTACAACTGAATAAAATTTAGTACCAGAAATAGTTCCATCGGTAGTGTTTGCAGAGCAGGCTGCAGTTTTCTCCTCTCATTTTTAGGATACACTCAGTTAATATCTCATTACCTTGCTTATGGGAGGGAGGCAGAGAAGATGACTTATCTTTTTCTAACTTGCACATCAAAGACAATAGATGTCTCTCTGTTTTTACAAAAAGTGAATTTTGTAGTTTTTTTTCTTTTTGTATTAACAGAAGTATCTAAATTCAGGAAGTACTTGGAGCTGGTTTTAAGACAATATTACCTAACAAACAACGAATATGGATAGTTTGTTTACATTCTTGAAGCTGTGATAAGAACAGGCAGAAGTTACTTTCTGTCTTTAAGTCAGCTACATCTGTATAGCCTCCGTTTGCAGCTGTGAAGTATGAAGTCATGGCCATTGGAGGAAGCAAAGTATTGGACTTGACCATTAATAGAATAATTTAATGTGATTCAGAAAGTCCTATGTCCCCATCTCCTCTAAAACCCACAGGATTATAAACCTTATACAAGCAGGTCCGATAAAATCAGGCAATTCTTATGGCCTATTTCTAAAGCACGAAGCAGACTGCTACTGGTGCACCGAGCACAAGCTCAATCATATCAAATGGTTCTTGAAAGACACAGCTTGCTCTTTATGTTCTGCTTATTGAGGGGTTCGTTCAGAGAAGCCAGGCACTGAGGAAACGTCATGGCTTTGCAGGCTCTCTGTTTAGCCATGACTATTTCTTCTGAAGCCTAGTGTGACAAACCAGAGGAGTGAGAGGCAGCCCTGCAAAGTGCTGTGATTTCTGTACCGGCCGAGTGCATGCATATACGCAACCCATACTGGAATGACATTTGGTGTGCTGCACGCTTTCCTGCGTGGTTGAGGGCACAAAAATAATCCAATGGGAGGCATATTTGTTTTGCTTTTTTCAACACAGAAAATAGAAAATGTCAGACTTGACTTGTGCACAGAGCTTTCCAAAGGATCAGATTCTCTAGGTCAGTTCTCCTCCTATTTACTTCTGTATTTCTCTTGGCAGAATTACATTTGCTCAAATGGAATCAGTCTTGATTTACTCAAGTGTGAGAACAAAACAATCTGATTCCTCTGTCTGTTCCAAAACAGCATTGTTGTGATGCTCCAAATCCTTTCAACACCTTTATGATTTTCAAATAATAATGTGGTCTTCCAAAAACTGATCTTCTTTAATCTGTTTTGTCTTGGTCAAGTTCCAAGCTTCATGTAATCTGTATTGCTAATATTACCTCATTTCAGAATAATGCTTTGTACATTTTTTCAGCTCATAACCTTCCTTAATATAATTGTACTTTAGCAAGAGCACTTGAACGGTTGAGAAAAACATCTTATTAAATCTATGATAAAGTAGGTACTGAGCAATTAAGTACTGGAAAGGGAAAAAATCACCAGCAACTGCACATTACAAAGGTTGCAAAGTGCCTCGATGAGCTGACTGTGGCTCTCTGATTGATGAACAGCAGTAGATATGCATAAAAGAGTGTGGGTGCCTCGAGCATGTCTCTGCCTTCAGTGAAGGCAGAGAAAGAGAAAACAAAGTGCTTTACAGAAATCCGCTCTCTTCCTTGGACTGACAAGCATGCAAAATAAATAATATACATTAAACATAAGTGGAATGCAGAGAGTATATGTCATATATACAGTGTTTCAGCATATTCATGCAAATTAATCTCCTGAGCTATTTCTGTGAATCTATTTAACACAGGACAGATGTGGCTCACTATTGTATTCTGATCTGAACCAAACCAGCGACAATAGCTGCGTGAAAACTGAGGTCTGAGACATAGTCCCTTAGTCACTCGTGGAGAAGTGGCACGGGTTCAGGTTAAAGGGCATCCAACCGCCTTCCAGAAGTGAGCAGGGAGATTACTACAAGTAGCAGAAAACACCCCAATGGCAGAAGACACCAACAACGACATACACTCCCTCTGCAACTACACAGTCTTTGCAAGTGCTCCACCTATTTCCTAGACCCCAGGGGGCAATCAGACATCACCCACACAACATCAGCTGCCACAAAGGTGGAAGAAAACTTAATCATAAGAATTAAGCAGGAAAGGAGAGTGTGATAATCTGCAGAGCGCAAGAGTCACAGTGAAACACTTCTCTCTCTTTGCAATACCTGATACACCAGTCCGCACCCTGCAAAATGCTCCCACGGGGCATTCCCTAGCAACAGCATTAGGATCTGCAGCTTCCAGCAGAGTATCCCAGTCTTTGCAGCTGGTGGTTTTTAAGGGCTACTTGGCAAATATGAATGCAAACTTTGCCCAGTGTGAGAAGGACACGTGAAAAACAACAGCACAGAAAAACAAGTTTTTAAGGTTTAGGATAATAAAATGTTACAGAATTTTGGAGGGCTTTTGTTTGGTTGGTTTGGGAATGAGTAAAATCAGATGATGGAAAAGTGATATTTGAACTCTTTTGTGTTAAACTTTTTTCACTGATTTCTTACATACATTCTGCTATGTTTCATGGAAATCCCATGCTAATAGTATTCATCTGTAGTGGGCTACATGTTACACACCGCTACGGCAACAAGCTTCCCAGTTCTCTCTCCTCCAGTAATTCCTAGAAGGAATCGTAATTTTCAGAAATACATGGTTGTTTTTTATAGTTACAACCTACGGGTCATGATTGAGTACACGCTGCATCAATGGCAAAACTTCACTGACTGGAAAACAAGGTACCAATACAGAGTTCCCTGGAGAAAAATCCATGTTTGTCTTGGTAAAGAAATACTCAAGTCCAGTGTGTGTATCTGGGGCAATACTGCTCCTTGTTACTACACCACACAGAAATTCCTGCTAAATCTTTCCTGTAGTTTAAAACTTTCTGGTGACTCAAGGAAGTGGAGGATAAAATTTTCACACCTGTTACACGTCAGCTATGGAAGACGCATTC
>NW_010424685.1:9579-18586 GCF_000710305.1 Buceros rhinoceros silvestris
GCAGCTATGAAAGACGCATGCCTGCCAGTTTTTTTGGTCAACATCTTTCCACTACTGCGTCCTTCTGAAATGATACATAAATTTCTGTGAAAATAACACATCATATACCAGCTCTTTTCGATTTTACTATCTGCAAAGCTGTATATCAGATTAATGTCTTTTTAGCCTAGTTTGTTTCAGTGTTTAATTGTGATCTGACCCAGATATCCCAAAACCTAAAAGTAACTGTTTTTATCCACACATGGTCATTAAGAAGCATCACACCAAAATAAACGGTTAACATGCTTTCAGTTGCATCCTGCCTTAAAACTCAGGAGTCCACGCAACTTCTAGACCACCACAACTTAGTGGACAACTCTCGTTCTCTTGCATTCTCCACTCCTTGGTTCCCTCCATATGACCTTGCAGATGTTCCCACAGAAAAGTTATCCTAAAACAAGTTAGTTATCATCTAGGAACTTATATCTGGAACACGGACCTGCTGTGCATGGATGCAGTTCAAGAAGGAGATCAGCACGCTCTAGTGCAGCCCTGTAATCTAAGAAGCTCTTTCATTTGCAGTAAGATCAAATGTATCTTGGCTTTGGCATTTAAATATCTAGATACCGATTAGAATTCTGGAATATTCTGACAACAGCTGCTTTAAACAGAAGTTACCAGATGGTAACATTTGTGTGGGTACCACGTCATCTGGCAGGGAACAAGCTAATGATGCACGAAATGCTCTGATGCACAGCCTTCAAGCAGTAAACCTGAAGCGATGCGAGGCTTCATGCAAGGACTCATCTACGCTGCTTTGCAATTATGTGCGATACAAATAATTTCCACCAAAACAAGTGTACAGGTGAAGAGACACAAAGTTGGCACGCAACTGTTGTTGGGATTAAAATGAGTATCATCCCTCAAAATGACTAATATTTCTGAACTTTGGCATTAATTTGCAGAAAGCTATAGATCATATTTTAGATGTATTGCCGTTAGGATGGTGGGTGTTTGGAATATAAAAATCCAGCAGTCATATGGAGATTAGAGCACAGACCTCTTTCAGTCGTATTTTGGAAATGGAACACAATGACAGCCCAGAACCCAAAATCCAATTAAGCCTGTCGAGCTTAAGGAAAAACACCAGGAAACTCAGGAAATATTATTCATAGAGGTATATCATCAACACAAAGAAGTGCAGTTCCTGACAGAGAACAACTTTGTATTTCAAGGCAGCTAATTCCAGAGCTATCTGCTGTATATATATGCATAAGAGGCTCTGATTAAACTCCTTTGATATGAATGACACGACTGATAACAGAAAAATGACAGGAACAGTAAGAGGATTTCTTGCACTGGTCTTGCAAGGATGTGTGAAGACTCTGAAGGCTCAAACCATCATCAATATCCTGGTTTTTTATTTACTGAAGCAACCCACACAGCACTGTTCCTGCAGAAATACGAGTAGCGGTATCTGTTAAACTGTGTGCTGTTTCAAGAGATACATGCCTGTGGTCTGCATTCCCACTCTTATTCTAGAGTTCACACACCATATTTGTAAACAAACTGGCCAGGCAAAATGCAAAACTAAAAATAGACCTTCACATCTTCCTTGATTTCACATTTTCATTCGACCCTTGAGCACTTGCACTACAAAAATAGGAACCTATTCAAAGTATATGCTTTTACGGATCAGGGCTCGGTTGGAATCTCTCTGAAAATCATGATGAACAGGTACCCTGCAGGTTTAAATTGCAGTGTCGAAACCTTTATCAAAGAACACAAAATAATGCTGAGTGATTAGTTCAACATTTTTGTATGCTGGAAGCTCACTGAATTTGGGGTTTTTGTTTTACTGAAAAGAATATGTAGCAGGCTTGCTTTGAATTAAATACTCTATTTCTCATAAAATATTTTTTCCATAAAGTAAAAGAAGTCTGCTGACAAATAGCAGATAACCAAAGCTTGCCCAAGGTCAGATAAATTATGTTCATGATTGAACATAATGCACATAATGTGCTCTATAATGCACAAATTTATTACTCATCAGTATTATTACTTCTCTTAGCAGAGTGTGACCAGCAGGAGTAGGACAGTGATTGTCCCCCTGATCTCAACACTGGTGAGGCCACCCCTTGAATGTCATGTCCAGTTTTGGGCCCCTCACTACAAGAAGGACATTGAGGTGCTGGAGCGTGTCCAGAGAAGTGCAACAAAGCTGGGGAAAGGTCTAGAGCTCAAGTCCTCTGAGAGGCAGCTGAGGGAACTGGGGGTGTTTAGCCTGGTGAAAAGGAGGCTCAGGCGAGACCCTATCGCTCTCTACAACTACCTGAAAGGAGGGTGTAGCGAGGTGGGGGTCGGTTTGTTCTCCCAAGTAACAAGCAACAGGATGAGAGGAAACGGCCTCAAATTACACCAGGGAAGGTTTAGTTTGGATATTAGGAAAAATTTCTTCACCAAAAGTGTTGTGAAGCACTGGAACAGGCTGCCCAGGGAAGTGGTTGAGTCACTATCCCTGAAGGTATTTAAAAGACATGTCAGCGTGGTGCTTAGTGATCAACTGGCATTGCTGGGTGAACAGTTCGACTTGCTGATTTTAAAGGTCTTTCAAACCTAAACAATTCTATCATTCTATAAGCTAAACAGTCAATCATTTAAAATAAACTAAAGCAAAATTCACTATAGAGGCTTTAAGTCCATTACTGGTCTGTGACTCTGGTGATCACCCATTGTTTCTCTACTTTGATATTTAGGACTTCTGAGAAAGGAATTAGAGTGATAATTGTTTTCCCTAGAAATTTAAGACAGAATAATCACATCAAATCATATCAACTTATTTATGTATTTTTTATTTGTTCTGTTGGACCATTGCTCCAGGACAACTATTATATTCAATATCCTCAGTATATTAGCATCCTGCAGTAATGTATTTATGTTGGGCATGTTTATTGTATTCATTAACCAAAGAACAAAAATAACAGAATGAGATGTAATAGAACACATACATCTTGTGTGGTTAGCAAGCAATATATTTAATTGTTTCTCCTTCATGTTTGTTGTTTTAAGTGAAAGTCAACCACAGATTCTAAATTCAATACGATTTACTTAGTACAGACCAAATTGTGTTCCAGGGGTGC
This sequence comes from Buceros rhinoceros silvestris, assembly GCF_000710305.1. Lineage (NCBI taxonomy): Eukaryota > Metazoa > Chordata > Aves > Bucerotiformes > Bucerotidae > Buceros > Buceros rhinoceros. The sequence goes on from NW_010424685.1 coordinate 12,699, forward strand.
GAGCAACCCTGAACTTTAACTACTACTGTAGCCCTAGAAGCTTCTGCAGCAACAGTGAGGAATTCCCACTGGAATGCATCTCTGTGTCTGCACTGAAGAGAAGTGTCCCACAGAGCCCTGTACACCAGCAAGAATATGGTCACATCACGTCCTGCCTACCTGTTGTATGCGGCACTGACATGTGAAGAAACCCGGCCCATGTACTTCCTTCATTTGCCCCACACCCGCAGTGTGAGAAAAGCTCTTGTGCAAGAGTGAAAACCCAGAGTGCAACTCTGCTGTCTGGAATGAGCTGGGGGTCTGGACAAAAGTAAGTGACAGCTACAACTTGCCCAGACAAGTGCCTGAGGTCACCATCACTGTCCACCACTCTTGAGGTGAAGCTATCAGATGAAGGATGTGAAAGGGTGGCCTACGGCATAGCCTATTTCCATACGCAGAGGGAAAGGTGCAGGTACCGAAACTTCCACATCCACCCAGGCTCAAGGTCCACCCAGCTCAGTACCGGACTTTGAGAATGGACACATGTACATGGAACAGAGTGTAAGAACGGGGTATGCAAAAATCATCCCTCTTGGCAGCCTCGCACGGATTTATGATAATACGGTTACCTCATTTTAAATGAATGAGCTGTCACTGGTTTACCCTGACTTACTCCATCAACACTTCTACTTTCCCCAGAGATGGGTTTAAGGCACAAATTTCACATGCAGCTCTAATTTTCAGGGCTGAATTTTCAGATTAAGAGATATGCCAGGAATTTTAAATTTATTTTCCTGTAGCCGGGAAATTCTTCTTACAAAACAATAGTTCTCTCCTGTCCAAATCCAGTAAGCGAGCACACGTTTTATTCTCCTAAACTTTGTGCAGTGGCACAATTAAGCTGTTCCTACGCTATTTATTTGTCGTGGATGCAGTCTGATCACATCCACTTACTGAAGTAGACAGCTGACAGAACAACTGGCTTTCTTTTTAAACAGTGGATGAAGAGCGATGAAAGCAGAGGAAATGTGCATCCGACACTCTGCTGGCATTATACATGATAAAATAACCACAATGTTAAAGGATCTTAGGGTCTAAGGAGCATTTTTATCTCCTGAATTATCACAGGACTTTTTAAAGTGTTACATAGAACTCGGGTTGGAGACAACACAAAAAGTCATTTAGACCAGGCACTGCAGTCTTCAGAGAAAATGTAGCTGAAAATTGTAGAAATTCTGGAGGTCGTCCTACCGTCATTAAAACAAATTGCAAAGCTGTTGCAAGACAGAGGGAGCGGGAGCCAGCTATCTGATAAGTTATTAAATCCTGAGCCCTATTTAAAAAGTATTCAATTTCTTCGATACTCAATCTCCAGAGCAATTTGTCATACGCTATCTGGTTAACCTTCATAATAAAAGCATCGTTTCTACATTTTGAAAACAAGGAAACTAGGGTTGATTTTGTGATCCTCTAGCAAAAGTGGGGTAACTGTGCCTCAGGAGCTGCCTCATTCTTTCTGGCTCTATGGAAATGTCAGTACCAGGATTTAAAAACAGAATTTCTTGGCTCCTGTTCTCAGGACAATATCCAAAATGCTATCTCACTTTTTTACTCGGCACGAAAACAGAAATAAAATAACACCAGTATTTTCCACCTTGTACTGTGTATATCCTTTCATTTTAAAAATATTTCATGTATCTCTATCCAATCTCAACGACTTGAATCAGAAAGTACCAAGTATAGCACTCCTCAGGGTCACAGCCTCGCTAGCTTTATTGCACCTGCGCGATGCCGCCTGCTAAAAGAGTTACCCTGTAGGCTAACTTCTGGAGAGAACCCGGCTTTTGCAGATCTATTGTTGTTAGCGTGCAACAATATCAAAGCCACACGCGGCTTGCCAACCTTTTGATCATCTCTTTACACCCTGTGGGCAGACAACAAGTACAATTAATGCAACTCAATCCCTTAAGTCAAAACTGCTGAGATCTGAGAATTTAACATTTTTCTAATAGTGAATCCATCTTTAACCCACAGCTCTGGAACATGAATTGAATATAGAGTAGGCATAATGCCATAGCAAATATCCTAGGTTAACATTTCAATTACTTTTACTACCTTAATAACAAAGAAAAATTAATAAAATAACTGCAGGATTAAGCAGTTACTGTCTAATGTTTTCAGTCTTATTATGATTTGTTCAAGCCTATTACAGGTACTTACAACTCTCAGTTCTCAGCGAAGGAAAATGAACCCAGTTTTGTTCAAAGACAACACATTGTAACAGGAAGCATTCCTAGCGATGCACAGGTCCTACCAAAGCCAGCAGCTGGACAGAAGAGAGGCAGTGTGCTCCTTAAAGACATTTAGCAAAGGCATTTTCACGTCAGTCTGGACCTGCCATTTTTGAGTGACCTCTCCTGACTCTCTGCAAGAACGTTAGATGTTTCCTAGGTTTTTTGCCGTAAATGTCTTCAGGTAAACACAGCCATGCTCAGCCTATTTCTTTTTTAACAGACTAATATAAAAATATGATCCTCATTTATTATCTAAATATGCTCATAGGTCTTTTGATTTTGCTCCTCTCTGTTATCAAGTACGAATTCCACTTCAGCTTGCAGCTACCGTGACAAATTAAGATAATGAGTACAGCTTCCTTTAACTTACTTGTTTCCCACTGTTTACACCGGTAAATTGCTTTAAAATATGTCTTTTGGGTTGGGGTACTCCATGTCTTTTTAAAAGCCTCTGACTCTAAATAATTTTACCCACTTCAGGATCCCTTTTATAGCTTCCTGTCTAGGTAAGCAGGGTTGAGGACAAACAAGAGCCCAACTCCAAATATAGACAGTTGTGTTCAACACTGTATTTGTTACCACATTAATTTCCTGCATTCCTGTTCCAACATGAGTGTCATTTCCCAGTGCAGAGAAGCCTCAGTTGTAGGCAGCTTACAGAGATCAGCCTCAGGCCACTAATACTCTGGAACAGAAATGTTATTCTTTCCTTGGAGACCCATGCCATCTCTGGAATGAAGGCTGATTTGTCAGCATACAAACGAGGCTGCTAAGTGTACTTCTTGGAGCAGGCATTCCTGAAATTTTCCCAGAGATGGGAAAGATTATTCTTTTTGTGGTTTCAGTACTGGAATTACATATTTTCAGAAGCAAGGGAATGACTTTGGGGAGTGCTCAATTTTTTTCCTTTACTTCCCACTACCACCAGACCCTTTCCCCTGCTCTTGGCAGGCTGATCACCCTCTTTATCTCTCTATTTAAAATTGTGAGCAAGGGAAGAATGTTTTATCGCTGCTGAGGAGGACTGGCTGCACGGGGGGTAGGGAAGGAAACACAAAGGAAAGAAAAAGGTGTGTGAGTAGGTTTGCTTTTGGTTCCCTATCTATGCAATAGCCCATAAAGATTCATGCCACAGCAGCATCTCACAGCACATATTGCCTCACGTAGAGTTAAATCATTTTTTAATTTGGAAACTTCACAATCAGCAAGAATGCTAGCTGGCAGTACACAGCAGCTCCTTCTTCCAAGGAAGAATTCACATCTCCAGAAGGACACATTCCTTCTGCTGTCAGTGAGCCACTTCCTGCTTTGTGCCAAAGAGTCTGCAGAAAGTCTGTCAGTCAAGACAAAACACATAGATTCAAAAACACAGTGTACACTTGGCCATGCCATTCCCCACAGCCAGCTACAGAACTGAGGGAAACCATCCCTCCACAGCATCTGTGGAGGATATGGGAGAAAAGGTGACCTCCAGTTTACCACCGTGTGTGAAGAGGTAGGAGAGATGTATCGGTTCTACTACCCTGAACGCATCTCACCTTCCCTCACACCCATGTTCACACACATCCACACAAACCAGAGCTGAAACCCACAATGCACCATGCTGCGGTGCATCCTTTGCACATTCATTCAGGACATGCCAAGACTGATGCCCACCCATCCTCCCTGTAAGCATCACATGTGGGACTGTCCCTCTCTCACACTGTCTTTGTTACAGTTCTGGCCTCTTCTAAGCTCTTCTGCTCTTCTCAGTCCCTCTGCAGCTATCATTGTATCATTGCGATTGCCCTAGGGCAGCCATTCTTACCTTCACACCTTGCATCAGGGTCTTCACCAGCAGCAGCTGACATGGCTCATGTGACTCATAGTCATAAACCATGTATATCATACACAGCTCTGGTTTGGTTGGGAAGAAGCTTTACTTGGAAACAGATGAGTGAAGAGAAGAAGATGGGATGTACCATTCATCTCTCAGATATGTCTGGAGGTACATGTTGCTGCAACAGATTTACAAGTAAACCAACCTTTTTTTTTTTTTCTCCAATTTGTTTTCAGTGCTCAAGGTTATTTTTGGCCAACAATGTTATTCTTTGAGTGTCTGAACTCCTCTGGAGGCTTCTTCCTGTGAACCATGGACTGGTTCACTGAGCAGCCTCCAAGTCCTGTGTGGTAAGCTATCAGTTCCAAGAAGAATGAGTCAAGTGTTTGCCCACATGAAACCCATTCCTTGTTATTTTAGGAAAAGGCACAGAGGCTCATAACTCATTCTCATCACTGCTGGGAAGCAATCACCAGGTCTCTTGCACAATGCAGCGTACAGGGCTTTTATAGTGATTTAGGCCACACAATGTTACAGCCAAGGTAACACATGACGTGGCAATGCCATGGAATGTGCCTTTCTAACACAAATTAAATACTTCAACATACATCCCTCAACTTCACTTCAACAGGGACCGTCCATCTGATCCAGGCTGAGATTTGCTGAAAAATATTATAAAACAGATTCTGCTTATGATGTTTAAACTTGTTAATGAAATAATTGCATTGCTAACAATGACAGTAATAATTTGAATTACTGTCAATACCATGAATTAAATCCCATAGATGTCCATCAACATCTATGTTGGTCACTTTTCTTTTAAATGTGAAGGGCTTGGAACCTCTGGGTCATGGGTTTCCTTTTTGAAAGGCGAAGGTCACTCTGCAAACCCTTATTTGACCTTGTCTTTCTCTACAAAAGACTGAATCAGTCCTTCCTTTAGCTGTGCAGATATATCTTCTGCGATAAACACAGAAAAACAATACTCGGCAGGGGCTCAGGTGAAGATGTCAGATCCTCCACCCAAGCTCAACTTGATGCAGGGCCTAAAGGTAATCCCTTTATCAGACTGCAAATTTGTATCTTGAGTGCCACTCCAGAGACTAAATTACCGCAGTGTTCCATACAGCTGGCGGATGGGTTTGTCCTCCAGAGTGAGGTACTTTACTTGTAATACCTGATTAACTCCATGACTTCAGGACCCGTGGAACCCACCAACCCTGCTTAAAAAGTCCATATTATGAGGAAAAGTACTAACGGCGTATCCCCAAACACAGCTTAGAGGTCAGACTTCTTGCACCAACTCCCAAATCCTGCCTTCTCTTATGGGGTTGCATTCAGTCATGTAGTTTCCCACGAAGGGTCGAGGTATAGTGCCTGCTCTGCAGACACATGATGAAACAGTAAATAGCACAGAATACAATGCCATAGAAAAAGAAAGTGGCAAGTGGTCACTGTAGCTGAGACTAGGGTTAAATTTATTTCTAAAGTTTCTCTGTCAACAAGCTATTTAAGGCTTGCCTCTATATTTTTATCCTTCCTGCTGGTTTGAGTTTCTGGATCATTACTGCAAATTAATGATAAAGATATCAGTAAGATAGACTTCCTTCCAGTGGCTGGAAACATGTATTTTAGAAACATGCTCCTCCACCAGTTGATTGTAGCCAGAAATCAAAGGTTTCCAAGAATCAAATCAGGCTATTTATACATTAGATGAGAAACACAAAGGATAGATTTTGCTCCTAAAATTTCAGCAAGAAGAGTAACTTCTAACTGTGCCGTTAAGATGTGCT
>NW_010424686.1:0-2908 GCF_000710305.1 Buceros rhinoceros silvestris
TTTTATTTCGCTCTGAAGTTATACTTACTGGACTGAAAAATTTCTCCTATGGCTGAGAAAAGAACATCACTTGACTTTGGGATTAATATCTTCTTTTACTATACTTTTGGGAGATGTCCCACCGAATTTAATAAAGATGAAACTAACAGAATTCTGTGGAAGCAAATCTGCCTTCTTGAGAATTGTTTTAAAAGGATAAGCAAAAAGTCTTTGTAACGTTGATTAGGTTGATTTTCTTCCTGTCTGGTACCAAAATTCCATCAGTCCCCAAGTCTTCAAGCCATTTTCTATATGCATTCTATAAATCAAGTTTGTTTTTTCAGCCTGTACCTTTGCTTGCAATCAGCCTTGTCTTGTTGTCTTGTTACTTGAGGAAAAATTGTCTTGAGTGGCTGCCTTGCTGAGCTGTTTGTATTTTAAATAATTGTAAGCTTAAAAGATTTGTTTCCAGTTTCCCATTTAGGTTAAAACTGACACCACCCCCACCAACTTTGGAAAAAATGGCTTGAGGATTTTAGAGCAAAGATGCATTGCACTCCCTAGGGATATGCTGGAAAATGTAACTCTGTTCGTCTTGGTCCTGCTTGTTAGGGAAGGAGCTTAGTGTAAAGCTCGATCTGAATGCTCTCAAACTTCAGTGGGATTAGAAAACCAGATGCAGACTCCTCAGAAGGCATCTCCCTGGAAGCATTTGAAACCAACCTCACAGATTCCAGTGTTTCTGCACTACAGAGTGTTTCAAATTCCGTTGTGAGTCTTGCACTGAGCCTGTTTTGTGTTGACGCAAGGTGTGTCATTCCAGACAAGAATACATTGCGATTAAAAAAAAAAAAGTAGTAAGGTAAAAGCAAGACAGTTCAAGCCAAGAGCATCAACCCTTCAGCCTCCTCAAATTATTGGAGGGAAAAGAGTCCCATTGCAAGATGGGACCAAGATTGTGAATATTTTACGCATACAAGAAGCACATCAGCAGTACATAAATCAGTTGGAAAATTTATCAGAGGTATCAAAGATTGGGGAAGGATGGGGAAGGAACTTGTGACCCTTACCCTCTGTCGTTATGTATGGCAAATGTAGACATTGGAGGGTCAAGTGTTAGAGGATAAGATTGTGGAGGAGTTGTTAGTCCTGGGAGTACCAGCTGCTCCTAGCACAGCTTCCTGGCTTGGCAGCAGGAACTGTAACCTACTAAAAGAAACTCCAGAGCACACAACCCTAATAATTGGGTTTAGTGATGGAAACAGCTTCCTTTAAGCTTTTGGAATAGATCCTCAGCTGGAATGACTGTTGCAGCCCATTACACAAGCAGAAGTTTTGTCCCTGTGTATCCCCCTGGGCAGTGCCGGTATCATCTCTGAGCTAAAGTTCATATTCAGCCTTTCATTATTGCTGTGGATTCTAGTTCTTAATATAATGGGCTTTCTTTACTGGTCTGAAACACCTTTTACCTTCTGTTTTGTTTAGTTTTAGCTTTTCTGCACCATTCATGCTTGATTTGTTTGATTTGCCCTCTAACTGCAGCTTGTAGTTTGCCAGAAGTCTGGGCTTTTCAACGGTTGGACATTATAGATAAAGCCACTTAAGTAAATGCTTCTCAGGCAGAGACTACCTGTCTGCTACATTTAGTTCTGTTTTCTGCACTTGTATGAGTGGGTGGATTAGATTTAATTTGGTCTTTTGGAGAGAAGAAGGCAGTGTCGTTCAGACAGTCTGGGATTTGGTTTAAGGACAGGCTTTCTTAAGTGGTCTGTGAAGTGCCTTGCAGCCCTATAGGAATACTTTGTGTGTCTGGTTCCTGCCTGCAATTTTTAATGCTAACTTTAATGATCATGCTTCTAATTATGTACAGAGGTAAATTCTCAGATGAAAGAACTGGGAGTTTCATCATCTGTCCCATCCACTGCAGCAGGGTTTCTGTTCTGCAGAGGAGTGACTGCCTAAAATAGGCACCTAACACTGACAGTGAGGGGAAGCCCCTCTCAGGTACGCTGGCTGCACAAGACACCTTCCACCCCTCCGTGATGTCTAACTGAATAAAGGGTGTATCCGCCTCTTAAACAGCCACGTTTTTACTACTTACCTCTTACGTTACTGTCATTTAATGAGGTTGCGTCTGAAAAGGGGGTAGGTGTGGACGAGTTGCCAGCCTGCAGCAGCGTGGCTGTTGGGTACTGTGGAACTGGGGAGATTGGTAACACCCAGCCTTTGTGATCCTGCTTGCCTGTAAGCAAAGGGCTAAGTTCAGTGTCCTGCTAGTGGACTTCGCTGTTCCGTTATTGAGACTCCAGGTATTTGGGAAACAACCTATTTTGCTACATATCCTTTCAAGTTTGGCTTAGTTATCCCAGTTCAGCTTACCATGGTGTTGGGTATTGCTAAGGCTTTAATGCTTCCACCACAGTTCCGTCCTCAGGGCTGGGCAATAGGATTTTTCTGGTTTCAGGGCTTATCTCTATGGTTTGTGTTTCACTTTCTGCTTGAATTTTTCATTTTGAAAGGATTCTTTTCCTCTTTTGTCTTTTTTTTTTTTTTTTGTTATTGCAGTTGAATAGCATGGGGCACTTACAGGCCAGGGAAGGGAAGTGGCAGATTTGAAAATTGCTCTTAACATAGTGTGTAATATATTAATTGCTCATATATCAGTATTTCTTACCCAATGTGTAGTACCAATGAGGTATGACTGCTTTCAGTGGAGATGAAATACGAGGGTTTCCTGCCTAGAGTTAAATGTAGTTTTTGATTCTACCTGTAGTATTAACTCCCAGGAATGGGCGCTGGCTAAAGAAAATGAGAAATATGTTCTCTATTATGGCAGTGTCCACCTCGTGTAACAACTTGAGGATTGTATTGACAGTGAGTGTGAGAGGAGGCTGAGGTGAGGTAAAAGGAGAGAACACGGAGAGAAAGA
>NW_010424686.1:2961-6029 GCF_000710305.1 Buceros rhinoceros silvestris
CGCTTCAGGTTTGACTTGATTACTTCCTCTTTAATGAACCTCACCTAACTGAGCTGAGAGCTTTCCCTTCTCTAGGGTCTTGTATGCTTTTTTGCTGCACTTGCTGTGTTACCTTAGACACTACCCTGATGTGAGAGGGATATTTATTTTTAGCGCTCTTCCCATGATTAGTCCATGCAGGTTCTGTTTGACCATTCAAAGCTATTTTAACGATGTAGGGAACAGCTGTTTTCTCCATGTCTTATCAAATATCCTCCATGTTCTAATAATAACAAAGAAGTTTCTTTATGCTTGGCCATTCCAAATTTCCACCCGAGGGATCTTGTTGTGTCTCTTCATGGGGACTGCAATCTAGGAATAGGTACTTTTGATTGCTTTAAAAAATAAGTATTATTGAGGATTATTTAGCATTCATTTTATCTTGATTCTATCATTACATCTAGGATGACATTTAGGGCTTTTTTTTTTAACAGCTCAGTAGTTTAAATGATCTTCTTGTTGCTTTGGTACAATGACAAGTATTTCAATGTGCTTTGCCATCACATGCTGTAGGGCTGGTGTAATTAGCCTAATTTCTGTTTTCATTAGCACTACCATTGACTGTGTTTTCATGCTGCTGTTTACAGTTCTTATTTTGTGATTTTTTTAGTACATGTTTTCTCTTATCCTTTTTGTTGCCTCTTTACTATCACAAAACTGAGACGGTAGCGATTGTCTTAATTTTACAGGAGGTGTCTCTGACAAAATATGGTATCTGCACCACAGCTAAATGGTGTTCTTTTTTATTTTCTTCTGTTAAACCAAGACTGTATGTGATTTAACATGTCCTTCAGAGGCGGTCCGTAGAGGCTAGACTGAATGAGAGGACAAGACAAATGTGTGTGATAGACCTCTCGTCTTCTTGGTCCCACCCAGGAGCAGCATAGTATGAAGCAGTGCTCAGTCCACTGAATCATGGCAGTGTTGGCATACCCTGATAGACCAGAACTGTGATTATGTGACACCCCAAATTCCTTCTGACATCGTATTTTATCTACTGACGGTTTCGGCCTTGGATTTTTAAATTGTTACACACTTAAGATCTGCCAGAGATGGGTTTTTCAGTGGAAAGCACATCACGTTTAAGAGCTGCCATAATTATCTTGAGAAAGTTCTGGATTTGTGAAATAGTTGCTTGTTTTCAACTTTTTACAGTTTGCAGTACACGACAGAGGAATGCAGTTTATTCTTAGGCATGGAAACTTATTCTGATACTGAAGTGCTTCATCAGATTCACTAGTAATAAATAATAAGTTTTTTCTTGCTTAGCAGTGTTAACTTCAGCAGTGAATTTCAGAAAGCCTTTTGCATGTGGATTCATTCTGATAAAACATTTGACCGCAGCTCAGTGCCAGCTTTATTCATTAACCTTCTATCTATACAGCTACTTCTAAAATAACTTCAATATTCAGTGGGATTTGGAAGACAAAGTATTTCAGCTACTCTTAACAACTTAGGAGTTAGAACAGGCCCTGTTCTGTGGTGTCTGTGTTCTTAAAAAATGAACATTTGCAAACACTTCACTTGGCTTAAAGAAAAGTTGTCAAGGACAGTAACAGCAGAAGAGGAAGCCACTTAGTAGATTTTCTTTGTCAAGACTGATATGAAGATTGTATTTGGAAGGTACATATGTCGTACAGCGGCCACTGCTAGTAAACATGAATGGTTTCATGTTTTGAAAATCATGGATCCATGTGAAAAAATGCCTTGAGTGCCAGTCTGCGATTTCCCAAATTAAATACCTACTAAAATTTATAATGACAATTACGATGTTGCTATGGTTACCAAAGCTTCCTTAGTTCCAGAACTGCAATGCATTTAACTTCAAAAAAGAACCCTTGTTTCCCCATTCTTTCAGTATAACTAAATAAAACTTTGAAAAGTGCTTTTTTTTTTCATTTTTACATGCATTCACTGGTAGAACTTGTTGCTACGAGGAATTGGAAAAGCTGGAAGTGTAGCTGTTTCCAAAACATACACTTTTATTTCACAGCGTCTTTGAATTAAGCTCATGAGATGATATTCTTCAGTTCTGTACCGTAGGGCAGAGGTGACCACCCCTTGGCTGGGAGGACAAGTACGACGCACAGTGACCCCCTGACTGTGGGTGAAGCTCCAACAGATGCTGTGGTGTGTCTCTTGGTTAATAAGAGAACGTGCAGTCACACATTCGTGTATACGAGTGGCTTACGCCCACCCAATCATCAAACTGGTCTTGGGCTTGTGACTATTTCTGCTGTAAAGTATGCCTTGACTAGTAAATGAAAGGGTTAAGGAGGAATTGCTTTCATGGTCAAGATATGCCATTGTGGTTCCGTTAGGGCTCGTTTCCTCTGAAGCTGCAGAGGCTGCCACCATTGTCATCGTGGCTGATTGCTGCAGAATGTTTGTGAGTCAGTGGGAAAACCGAACCTGTTACCTGTGGTGTGAAGGGATGGGCAGAAGCCCCATAGTGAGATCCTGTTAGACAATTCCTCTATAAATGGAGGTACTCAGTAAAGGATAATACTAGCACTATAGTTCAGTAAATGATAATACTAGGAAGGTTATAAAAACAATGGAGCGAAGCAGAGGAAATAAAACCAAAGGATTTTGCTCTGTCATCCTGGCAACTGGCCTGCACCAGCAGCACATCTGCCCACCAACAGCACATCAGCAAAGGTCAAAGAGCAAGTGCTTCTGACACTGCTTGCTTTTGTTGGGGATTGTTCCCTTTATATTGAGCACAAAAGAGCGTGTGTTTAGGCGTTACCCATGGTGTGCTCTAGGGTTGTTACGCAAAGATGGCTCTCTTGTTGTAGCCATACATTTCCTGCTTATTATCTCAAACCTTTTTTATCCAATGTGGAGCTTCTGCTTATGGTTTAGAACTGTTTTTAACATGCACCTTTGCATCTGTGTAAATAACTAGTGGAGGGGAAGTGTTTGCTAAATTCAGTCTATTTGTTTTAGAGCTGTAAAGCTTTGTCCTTCAGGACAACCATCCGATAGGATACGTGAAAGCATTCACTTGTTAGTTAGTGCGCACC